>NC_092342.1:288027500-288295000 GCF_046630445.1 Rutidosis leptorrhynchoides | reverse complement strand
CTGCATTATTGGTGTAGAGATGGTTTCGTCCAAAAATGCATTAACTCCAACCGGTAATAATCGTTGCATCATGATATGGCAATCATGAGATTTCATGTTCGTAATGTTGGTATTATCCTTGTTCACTTTGTGTCTGAAGTTTGATCCAAACCCATCTGGAAGTTTTACTTCTTTAATGAATTTACAAAAACTTACCCTGTCTTCGGGTTTTAAAGAGTATTTGGGAAGAGGTTTGAAAAATTGCCCATCTTTTTTACTTTTGGTTTTAGGTTTGAGCCACAAATCTTTTCGAATACCCAATTTTTCCAAGTCAACTCGTGCATTGTGAGTGTATTTGGACTTGTCATTCATTAATAAGGTACACAAAATAGCCTCCAATACATTCTTTCCAATATGCATGACATCCAAGTTGTGTTGCAGTGGAAGATATTTCCAATACTCAAGTTCCCGAAAAATAGAAATTTTAGTCCAGTTGTGATGACAATTAGGGGGACGTTTTCTTTTTTCACCAACATTTGTATGATTTTTACCGGGATTACCAACTGGCAACAAATCTGTAAGTTGGTTTTCGATATCAGCTACTTTGAACTTTCTAGGTTTAGAGGTATGATGAACCTTACCATTGAATTCTAAGCTTTCTCTGTATGGGTGATTCGATTCAAGGTTCGGTCTGTGACTGACAAAAACAATTTTGTTTTTCACACGCATAGCAGGAGTGTCCTCGTTACATGTAGGGCATGCTTTATAGCCTTGGCCACTCCAACCGGACAAACTACTACTGGCAGAATAATCGTTTATGGTACAAATAAGCATTGCTTTCATTTGAAAATACGTGTTTGTAACTGAGTCATGTGTAACAACCCCTTCGGACCATAAAATCTTCAGTTCATCAACTAAAGGCCTCAAGTAAACATCAATATCTTTTCCAGGTGATTTAAGACCAGAAATTAACAGAGTCAACATGAGAGAACTTACTTTCATACATATCCACGGCGGCGTATTGTACGTTGTCAATATGACTGGCCACATGTTGTAAGGATTATTCATGTTGCCGAATGGATTGAAACCATCAGTAGCCAACCCTAGTCGAATGTTTCTGTGTTCACGTGCAAAATCCGGATATCTTTTGTCAATTTCTTTCCAAGCTCGACCATCTACCGGATGACGCATCTTACCCTCTTCATTGCACTGCCCCAGTAGCATTCCAAGTCATATCCTTTGCAGTGTATCTGGAACTGTACAAACGTTTTAGTGTTGGAGTTATTGAAAAATAACGCAAAACTTTATTAGGAACTTTTTTCCCCGTTGTGCGTTAATCTTTCCATATACTCTCTTTACATATTGGACAGTTTTCCAAATCCTGGTACTCTTTATAAAACAAACAACAATCATTCTTACAAGCATGTATCGCTTGATACCCTAAACCGATCTTTCTCATCCACTTCTTAGTTTCGTAAAATGATTTCGGAATTGGGTTATTTGGGGGATGTGATTGTATGAGTAATTCTAACAATTGGTCGAATGAAGTATTCGTCAATTTGTTCAAGACCTTAATGTGTGTTAACTTGGCTAAAAAATCTAATGAGGACAACTTGCTACCGAGATATAGCTCGGTTTGGGTGGAGTCAATTAAATCCTCAAGAGCAGTTGCGGTCGTGTCATTCATAGTATCATCGTCATTCGGACCTTCCTCCTCAAAATTAGGAACTTCCTCCAACTGAATATCGTGCAAGAAATTTCTTAGAGGGTCCGTTGTGTTGGGTACTTCGGGTGGTTGTGGTAGTTCACCGTGATGCCGCCATATGGTATAAGAGGGTTCAAACCCATTTTTAGTTTTATGGTCTTTTATATGTTTAGGTTTAAGAAAAACCGTATTACCACAATATTTACATGGGCAACTACACTTACCGTGCGAATCCAAATTGTTTTTACACCTCTCAATAAATGCATTAAGACCTTTAATAAAGTCAGGATTAAATGTATGTCGTATAGTAGTCCACCTCTTATCAATCGTCATAGATATTCCCTAATTAAATCAAGTTTAAAACAGCAAAAAACTTTAAAATTAAAAACACTTAATATATGTATAATCAAAGCCGGGTGGTCCAACTATGGAAGACAACCTAACCCACTCTCTGAATGTTTTGTCTCAACTATGGATGCGCACAACTAATTTAATAGTTAGCAAAAATTCGGCAGCATTCCCCTAAACTCCCCAAATATGTCGTATTAAACGCATATTTGTAGGAGTAAAGGGAAAATGTGTACCAAAATTTTTGTAACTAGTAAATAAGTTATACGCATCTACATCCTAAAAGAAACAAAACACACAGAAAGCAGTCCCAAAAAGGGGACCTTCCAAAGTTAATTTCTAATAAATTAACCTTGGATGGGTATTCTATAGGATTGATTAATTTCGAACCTAAGGTACAACTATTCCGAAATTAACTACTAAACCTAACAATGTTCATAAATCAATAAGCATAAACATAAACATAAACAATAACATTTACAATTATACTTATACAAACTAAACATACAACTCTCATCATCAAACCCATCAATTTACTAACTAAATAAATACTTAATTTTCTAATTAAAAAAATACATAACTAAACATAATCAACATGAATACTTAATTTTCTAATTAAAAAATTACATAACTAAACATAATCAACATGCATAACTAAACATAACTTAATTTTCAGTTTATATTAATTAAAAAATATTAATTTTCAACCTATATAACAAACATAATCAACATACATAAGCAAAATTCGGATTTAATTAATAGCAATAACTCAAAGCATGTTTTTCTTGAGCATAAACATAACCACACACAACAATCTTCAAAACATAAACACAAATTTCGGATTTAATAGCAATAATTCAAATTGGTTCATAAAAATTCGAATTTAACTAAAATAAGCACAAAAAAAAAAAAAAAATTGGATTTGACAAAAATAATGAAGAACATACCTTTGTTAGTATTATTAGAGTAGGATTTGGTTCGAAATACCTCAAAATCGCCGGAATAATTTATGAGTTTGGGAGTGTTTTTTTTTTTTTTTTTTGGTAAATGCCGACAGACTGCTTAGTTCAGCTTTTTTGGCCAATTTTTTCCCGGACGACTTGTCGTCTGGGAAGGTGAACTGGAGGGAAACGAAAAGTGGACCGCCATTTTTTTGGTGAAATTTTTAAATAATTAATTAATATCAATACAAAATTATTAATTACTTAAGTATTTATTATTTATTTGGTGACATTATTTATTAATTAAATCTATATAATTACTTAAGTATTTAATCAAAAATTACTTCTAACTAAT
Source organism: Rutidosis leptorrhynchoides (assembly GCF_046630445.1). Classification (NCBI taxonomy): domain Eukaryota; kingdom Viridiplantae; phylum Streptophyta; class Magnoliopsida; order Asterales; family Asteraceae; genus Rutidosis; species Rutidosis leptorrhynchoides. The sequence continues at coordinate 288,291,672 of NC_092342.1, read as the reverse complement.
TTTTAATTACTTAAATATAATTTTTAGTTACTTTTAAATTATAAAATTACTTTAATTAATTAAAAAATTACTTTTAATTAATTAAAAATTACTTTTATTTAATTAAAATTAATTCTAATCACTTAAATAATTTTTTAATTACTTATAAATTAAATCCTAATTATCATCATCATCGTCGTCATCATCATCGTCATCATCATCGTCATCATCGTCATCGTCGTCATCATCGTCATCATCGTCATCGTTAAATTAATCCGTTATCATCATCGTCACATATCACCGTAATCATTATCATCATCGTCATCATCGTCATCCGCGTCACATGTGACGTCAAATCTTTGGCGGAAAACATTTGGTGGGAAATTTTTAGCAGGAAAACAGATGATGGCTTTTTGTGCGGGAAAATTCTTCTATATAACTACCCCACCAATCACAATACTAGATGACTGCAACAATATGGCTGATAATTACCATTATGGTCCAGTGAAAACTTTGCCTGTGAAATTTTGTCGATCTTGTGGTTCAAAGATGGTTCTCAAAACTTGCTTGACTGATGAGTACCCGTACGGTCGACGATATTATGGTTATGGTGGTAGGTTCGGTACCTTGATGTCTGCACTTTGTAGAAAGCGACAAATTTGGATTGATCCGCTCTGGTCTGAGAGGGCGCTTGAGGTGATACCAAAATTGTTAAGGTCCAAAAAAGATCTAGAACGTTCACTCAAAACCGCAAAACGTCAAGCAAAAATGTTGAAACTGATGTTAATTTGTACTTTTGTAGCATTTGTGTCGTATTTCATTTTCAACTAGTATTTCAGTTTCTAGTATTTCAGTTTCAGTATTAGTTTGTAGTTTCATAATTAATTTCAGTTTCTAGTATTTCAGTTTCTACTATTTCAATGCATCTTCATGGTTGATATTGACGCCAGCCTTCCATCATCTAATCCACCACCACCACATTCATGACCAACTTGGAATGCTTAAATTGTGTCATTGTTGTATTTTTAATTTCAATAAATTGTTGTATTTTAATAAACTGTGTAATTTTAATTTTCAATAAATCGTGTAATTTTAACATTGGATTCGTGTAATAAAGTTGTGTTGAGCAGAGATGCTCTGCATAAAGTTGTGTTGAGCAGAGATGCTCTGCATAAAGGTGTGTTGAGTAGAGATGCTCTGCATAAAGCTGTGTTGAGCAGAGATGCTCTGCATAAAGCTGTATTCAACATGTGATTTTAATTCATGACCACTGGATTCGTTCAAACAAGTGCTTCAATCCCCTATAAATACAACCCCTCAATTGTTAACAAACCACACCTCAAACACTTATCTCTCTACTAAATCTAAAATTTATAAGTTCAAGATGTCTCAGATGAATGTTATGCTTCAAGTTAACTATGGAGGGGAATTCGATCGAGAGGTCAAGAATTACTCCACCGTCAATTCTGAACAGAGGGAGTATTGCATGAATGTCTGAAATTACCCGTTGTCTGAACTACTTGATTTTCTCAAGGAGGACATACCTCTTGCATTCTCACAAGTGTGGTTCTTCAAGGAACCCAATGTTCCAGCCAGTCTTCTTAAAGATGAAGAAGACTGGACCATACTTGTGGGTCGAGCAGTGACCAGCAAAGAAATCATCAAGTTGTATATCGAGTTCCGGGATGAGAGCGAAAACATTGTGTCTGATGAAGAGGACTACGTGCCCTCCGGGCCACAGTACGACACAGATGGAAAATTCGATTCGTCTGATTCTCATGATCTCAATGATTTCTAAATGTTTTGTTGTATTATCGTTGTTTATTATCGTTGTTTTGATGTTTTGTTGTATTATCGTTGTTTATTCTCCTGATCTCAATGATTTCTAAATGTTTTGTTTGACGTATTGATTTTAATTTATTACAATGGGTTAATTGTCCTTTATCCTGGATTATTCGATATGTCCATCTGGTTTTTGTCCATAACAGTCCATCAGTCATAAATATAAAGTGCGAGTGTCCTCGTCAAATTATTCTTATATCCGTAGTCAAATATTCCAACTAAATGGGGACTTAAACTGTAACAAGGTCTCAATACTTTGTTTAATAATTACACCAGGATATCGACTGCGTGTAACCCAAGGTTTTAATACTTTGTTAACAATTACTCCAAGTGTCCTTGTACATAATTCACCCATGTTTTAATGAGTCCATTGACTATTAATCAATTCCCGTGTCCGGTCAATTGAACGATTATTAGTATTTATAAATATTCCACCCATCGTGTCCGATCGAGTGTATATGGTTATTTATAATTACGTCCAATTGTAAATCTCTATATTAAATTAACGAACTATCATTCAATTAAACAAATATAAAGTCCATTAATAGTCCATAGTCCAATTTCTACAAGTGTCGGTCTTTTGTCCAAACCCCAATTATGGTACTGATATGGCCGAAACGGACGGTTTTTAATTGCGCGGTGTCGTTAGGCCGCGGCTCGCCAGGATCAGCCACTCGTGGGAGAGGGTACAGTTTTAAATTTATATTTAGCGGGGCCTAAATCTTACTACTCCTTATGAGTAAGGGAAGTATGACCTAGAGTCGTATTTTTGAGATATCAATAAAATCGAACCTATATTTTAGCCTAAGATAGTTAGGGAGTAGTGAATGTTTATTTTGAGATTTTCTAGTTTATAAGATAGATAAAGTAAATGCAATAAAATTTGTAATTCAGATAAGATTAAAGTAAGCGCATACTCTGATTTCATCAGTTATTCGGCCGAGATTATGGAATGCTGGCTCATGAATAGGCAGAGGCCTTGTATTCATTACACTGGTCCTAAACGCCCCTGTCATAAGACATGTCACTGGGTACTGCGTTAGGCTTGAAGATTCTGAATAGACAGCAATGTCCCTTACCCCCGACGCCCGTGCAGTCTGACTACAGGCATACACGTTCAGAAGGCTCATCCAATTGAGCTACTCGGTTGGGTGACGTATTAACATTTCAAAATGGTCTAAAATTTCTTAAGCATAATAGAATACATGGTTTACCATATCCGAGAGACGTGATGTGTTTCAATGCTTTCGTTAATGATTGGTAAAAGATAGTTAGGCCCTTAAAACGAGTTCAACCATAAAGAACACCATGGCCAAGTCAAGATGACTTCCATGAACACGTTCGGTTATCCTAACGGTCCAATCCTTTATGTGTTTAAACAAATAGTTCCTTAATTAACTAAGAATCCCTCAAATGGGGTGCAATGCTTGAGACCGCGTTATGGTGCAGTGTAATGGTCAACACTAACCATGTTCCATGGCCTTACTTAGCAGAGGTACAGCTTACAACAACCGCTGTGCTTCAGCGTGCACGTACGAAGTTTATATGCTTGGTGACTACACTAGCATGGTCTGGGACAAACAATGTACTAGGGGTCTAGTCAGATGTTTCACTACGAAAGAGTCCTCAGTCGGAATACAAAGCTTGATAGACTTACTACAACCAGTGTGCCTCAGTCGATCTTACATTGTATCCGATAGACTTATCTTACCAAGGGGTGACACAGATAGTGTACTATGGATCGGGGTTCGCGACTTCCCAATAACAGAGCCTATAACTACGTTCTATTAGTTGGAAAAACAATTGAGTTTAAAGCATAATCGGAAAGCATTTCGACAGCATACACAAACCATAATATTATTCCGGCATTATAACTGCTTACATCATAACATACACTAAAGATAACTACTCGCTAATCATGGCAACAATATAACAAAACATTATATAAGATAAAGGATAGAGGTACCAGTAGATTAAACAAGTTTCGAATATAAAAGTGACAACTTCAAGACTCCAGACCACTCCTAATACAATCTTCAGTGTTCTTCTCCGGGTACTAGGTTTCCCGCACGGAGTCGAAGGCCTTGAGAGTATGACTAATATTGTACAAGAGAGAGAAAGAAGTGAATTGAAGTGTGTGTTGGAATGAATGACAAAGACCCATTAAATAGACTAGAAAAATGCCAAAATACGCCTGGCAGGCCGCATGGCAGGCCGTATGGTGGGGCGTATTTGGCAGGCCGTATGGCTGGCTGGCCGTATGGTGAAGGCACTTGGTGGGGCGTATCTGGTAGGCCGTATCCATAGAGGCAGGCTGTATGACAAGCTGTATGGTAAGCCGTATGGTGTGCTGGTCAGCCTTGATTCCCTGGATCGTAACTTGATTTCTTGTCTTTCACCGTTTTCGCTCTAGAATCTTCATTTTAGCTCCGATTCTCTTGATTCTTTTTGCACCGCCTTTGTAATTACTTATTCTTCAATTCTAACCAATGAAGTAGGTATTTTGCTGATAAAGTTCAAATCTTTCTTTTTTTTGGGCCTTAATACCGGGGTGAAAACGTGACTTTTTAGCCGATATCAAATATCCCACACTTAGACTTTGCTTGTCGTCAAGAAAACTCTCGTTCTTAAGAATCTTTTCGGTGTTTCTTTTCTAATAGCCTAAGCGGTTTGCTTTTATTATAAGAGCAAAAAGATGAGGTGAGTCATCTATGTTAGGATTGAAATTATCTCTGCAAGCATGCGAGGAGGTTACATGACATAGGCTAGCTTTCACGGGTCACTCAAATCACCCAAGTGTTTAGGGTTTCCTATAGATCTAAGAAATGAAGTACGCTCATAGCCAGTCATGCTGCACCCATCGTCATAGGCTTAATAAAGACTCAAATCCTTGCTGCTAATGCGAGACCGGTAGTAATCTCAGCTTTATAGGTCATTTTTCAATGATGGAGAAGGAATTTTGGAGTGGTAGTGAAGTTATTTTTGAAGAGTGAGATAACGGTAATGTAGTCTTTATACAGACTTTTATTCGAATAGATAGGAGTGCTGAAATATTTTGAGAAGCACTTTTGAACTTTCATTTGACAATCATTTTCGGTCGAGTTCTCTTCGGCATTTCTCTTATTTAGTTCTGCTCCTTTTTTCAGAACTTGAATTTTTTTTTTTTTTTGGAGACTTCATCTCGAGAAACTTTTTGCCGGTAAACTTTTTCAAGACCTTTGCCATGATACTTGAGAGGTTTATAACATCGGGCTTTCGGACGGAATCTTATTTTCTGGGTTTTTCGAGAAATAGTAAAGGTGATATGGAAGTAGTGGTGGAGTAGAAGTAGTAGAGGTGTGGAAGGTTTATGTATGACAAATGGGTAGCTATTTTGATTACAACCGAACCACGTTTCGCTGCTTGGAGATGTAGATCTAAAGCAAGTTCTGATTCTGAGCACAGACATCGGCACTCTCAACGGAAAATAGTGAAGCATTAAAGATGAATGCTGGTTTTATTTGGGGTGCCTCACCATAATCAATTTAGGTCAATAATACCTTAGTCATGCAATGCTCTATTAGAGATTTCAATCTAACAAGAATTCCACCTTACTTAAGCCTTATTTTTATTGACAAACGTTTTAGGTTTTCAAAAATACTCTTTCAAAAAGGGTTTCTTTTGCAAAAATTTTGAAATTTGGCTTAAGGACTTGGAATCTTCGTAATGGTTTATTATAATACAGCATAAAAAGATACCAACATCCCACACTTAGACGAACATTGTCCTCAATGTTCCTAGTGTATCCCACACTTAGGAGTTTTAGTTAAAGATTTGGGAGTATTTGTCTAGTGTTTTGATTTGGGTGTTATCCCACACTTAGTGATAAGCTAGGATGTGGCATATTTTGAATCTTAAGCTAGTAGCGAAAAGAAAGAAATACCCCTAGCAGATGCGGCTGGTTTCCTTGCTTCTTTATCAGCTCATTTGTCATCATTTATTCTTCTACTCTACTTTATTGTACGGGTTGCCTCCCGGGAAGCGCTTTTGTTTTAGGTCGTTGGCTCGACCGTAGTGATGCTTCAAAAAGCGAACATTCCTCGCTGATGGTTATGATCTTGGTCTTCTCGAGGGAATGTGAGTCTTGGTGGATAAGTCCTGAGAAAGTGTCGGACCAACAGTGGTAACAAATCCGGTACTTCTCTTGAAGATCTTCTGAAGGATAAGTAGTGTGCAGTTTCGGCTCTTGATAAGTCTTGAAGTTCGATGAGAATATGATCCACAACTCTGCTGGTTGATCCATGAATGTCAATCATAGAAGTAGTGCTGGTGTTGATGATTTCTCTGATGGGATGCTCATTTCGGAGGTCTTCAAACAATGTTAGAAACTGTATCTTTAGAATTTCGAAGTCTTCGGAACGGTGATCTCCACAGTAGGAGTATGTAGCTTTACACAGATTAGTTAAGAGACGAAGCTGGAAAGAAGTGAACAGCAATCCTGATCCGAGTATTAATTTCACCGTCTTTGAGTATATCTCCCGACATCCAGCTTTAAATGTGAAACTAGGATCCGTGGACTCGTGGAAGATACGTGATAGCTGCTTCGTAACATAGGTGGCAATGTTGACTCGATCTGGTTCAAGATGAGAGAACGGATTGTTTCGCCTTGCTTCCTTCATAACAGCGTCTTGTAACTCTTTGATAATCAGATCAGCGTGGTGATCAATTGTTACGTAAATCACTAGTTTGTCTGGTGTGCTTTCAAAATTATCTCTATCCAGAAGAGCGAAAAGACTGTGAATATCCTCGATCATTTGCAAATTAAAGTGATAAGTCGGGCGGCCGGTGGAAAGATCCATGTGCTTCCAGATGAGAGTCAGTAGTGCTCGTTGGTTTCGTGAGAACGGAAGTGCAGATCCGGCTAAGGCGTTATAAACCCTAGAGTAAATGATCTTCTGATCTTGATAGAATCTTGTTTCAAGAATAGTGCGAACTACTGAATTATGCTCTCGTTGCCTTTCTTCTTGATAGATATGATCATGAAGAGAATTGATAAAGTCTTGAATGCGTTCTTCTAGGATTTCAACCTCATTGTCTTCTCTTCGGAGATAGAGGTGGTGCTCTTCTCTGATAGCCATAATTCGTTCTGTTAAGCGTAGCGAAAAGTCAATGGTTGACTTTCGGATGGCTTCGAGAATGTTTTCAAATTCATCGGTATCATTGATGAAGGTGATCATGTCTGCGTGTGTGGATATAACTGGAATTCGATCTGAAGAAGAGTCCGGCTCCCCTTGATCTACTTCAGTTGGAGAGTGTGAGTTAGTCAGAATGTCTCCATGATGCTCTTCCTCATCATCATCGGTATCTTGCTTTGATGAACGGGTTTCTTCAGTATTCTGATTCTCCACGTTGATACTTACAGGATCAATTTCTATATCCTTAACCTCAGCCTTGTCGCTCTTTTTCTTGAAGCGAATGATTAAACTGTGATCTTCCGTCTCAAGCCTCATTATTTCTTTATGACGCTCAGTGCTTGGAACAGGTATTATCGTAGTTTCTTTTACGTCTTCCATTTTCTCTTCCTCCTCAGATTCTTCCTCTTCCTCTATTTCTTCGCTGGGATCCTCTTCTTCCATTTCTGGGTCGTCTGCAGACTGCGATTCGACACCCATTTCGACATCATTGGCTGGTGGTGAAGACTCATCATCGGAAGTGATCCGTTTAGTGGAAATAGCAAACATATCTGCCTGTCCAGAAAGATCGGTTGGTCGGTCAATTTTGAAGGTAACGCTCTCCCCATGCAATCGTAAGATCATGGTTTGATTGTACACATCAATGACTGTCCTAGCCGTATTCATGAAAGGTCTTCCTAACACTATTGGGGTGTGTAGGTCTTCCTTGATATCCATCACTACGAAATCCGTAGGATACAAGAATTTGACGACTTTCACCACGACGTTCTCAACTATGCCCTTAGGATATCGAATTGTATGATCGGCAAGTTGGATTGTCATTTTGGTTGGTGACAAGTCTCCTAACTCTGATCTCTTGTAGAGAGAGTAGGGGATTAGGTTGATACTTGCTCCTAAATCTGCTAGTGCATGAATGGTTCCAGATTGGTAGATTAAACACGGGAAAACGAATCGGCCCATATCTCCTAGCTTAGGTGGTAGAGAGTTTCTGAGTAATGCAGAGTATTCTTCACTCAGTGGAATTTTGTTAGAGTCTGGTATCCTCTCCTTTGTAGAAAGAAGCCTTCGAATGTATCTCTTTTGGTTGGAAACTTTGGACATGGTGTCCAAGAATCTGCCGTCAAGTTTGAAGGAATCAAGCTTGGATGGTTTTTCTTGTAGCCTCCCAGGATAAGGTACGCGAACTGGAGTTTCAGGGGTCAGCTTCTGAGTATATGTCGATTTTTGCTTGAGCCTAGTTGACCTTCTCCTTGGTTCGTCCTCTGGAATTACGGAATCCATTTGCTTTGCTTCTGCTATGTGGGAATTTGGGATAGTATTACTTGGCAATCTTCCCTGCGGTCGGGTTTCAAGGCGTTGTGATAACTGTCCGAGCTGCGTTTCCAAACTTTTGAGCAGAGCCAATTGATTTCTCATTAGTATCTCAGTCTGATCTTGTCTGGTTGCAGTTCTCTGATTTAGCTATTGTTGTCCTTGGATGAACTGAGTTAACTGATCATCAGCTCCGAGAGTAGGATTAGCTGCTTTTGTAATCTGGGTGGTAGGGGAATTCTCCTCAACTGGGGGGACCATTGAGTGGAAGTGGTTGATCGTAGGTCAATTGAGATTGCTGGGATGGATAAGGTGGATAGCGATAGCTGAAGGATTGATTGCTTCGCTGAAATTGATTAACCCTTGGTGGTTAATTGAATCCGGGATTTGGTGGACGAGCTGGGTATTGGACGTAACAGACTGAACCGTCAGGGTTTTCGTACTTAACTTGATAATCTTCAGTAGACTGCAGGTTGGTACAATTAACACAAGCCTGAGCTTGGTTAACCTGCTGCGGCTGCTTCTTCAATTCTCCGAGTTGTTTGGCAAGAGATTCCATCTTATCCGTGAGGGATTTGATGGCCTCTGTTTGATTATTAAGTGCAGAGAGTGGTTCAGATGATGAAGTTGTTTCACCACTGTTCCAGTCATGATGATGCATCGTCATGTTCTCGAGCAATTCCCATGCTTCGTCTGCGGTTTAGTTCATCAGATTCCCTTGAGCTGCTGCATCGATCGTCGTCCTATGATTTACCGTAAGACCATTGTAGAAGGTACAGATTTACCATCATCCAACGTTTTAGGTGATTAGGGCATTTCTTCAGCAGGGTTTTGAAACGCTCCCATACGGTGTAAAGAGATTCATCGTAACTTTGTTTGAAGTTAATGATGTCATTCTTCAGTTTGGTTTGTTTAGAAGGAGAGAAATATTTGGTTAGGAATTTAGTAGCCATCTCCGTCAATGACGTGATGGAATCTTTTTTCAATCCTTCAAACCAAGTTTGAGCATGATGAGTGAGAGAATAGGGGAACAAGTATATCCGGACTATATCTTGTCCTATCCCTGGCTGTTTGTAGGAGTTCGAAAGAGATATGAATTTATCAAGGTGAGAATTAGGATCGTCATTCGGTAATCCGTGAAACTGACATCTATTCTGAATGAGCTGGATGATGTGATATTTTAACTCGAACGAGTGTCCTTGAATCTATAGAAATCTGATTGGTCCTCCTCGACCTTCAAATTAGGGTTTGGTATTTTCTGCTAAAGTAATGCGTAACGCCATTTGGTTTCTGATTCTTGCTTCCTTGCGTGCTTTAGAGATTATTGCGTCTGGATCAGGTACGAATAACAAGAGCCCTGGTCTAGATCGGGTTTGGGTCATACACTAGGTATGCCTTTTTGTTTTTAATTTTTCGCAAATAAGCTAAATTATAATAAGCTAAACTAAACTAAGTTATTCTAAGATAATCTAATGTTAATCTAAGGTAGTCTAAGGTAATCTAATCTAAGGTAGTCTAAAGTAATCTAATCTAAGGTAATCTAATCTAATTCACTAACTATCCTATGGTGGAATATGTTTTTGGTTCTGGCTACTGATTCCCTGGTATTTCGGTAACAGAGATTCGCACGAACTATTCAACAAACCAAGTGGCCAGGTCGACTACGGAGAGGCAGAATCCTTTTGGTCCCAATATAATTGGCGACTGTTCGAAAAATCCAATAACCAAGTTCGTGTATAATTGTCTTTCTTAGACACCACTAAATGCTTGTGAATAAGTTTGATAGAGAGCAGTATTGCCTGATACCAGTCCCCGGCAGCGGCGCCAAAAACTATAGTTTCTCTCTTGATATGGCCGAAACGGACGGTTTTTAATTACGCGGTGTCGTTAGGCCACGGCTCGCCAGGATCAGCCACTCGTGGGAGAGGGTACAGTTTTAAATTTATATTTAGCGGGGCCTAAATCTTACTACTCCTTATGAGTAAGGGAAGTATGACCTAGAGTCGTATTTTTAAGATATCAGTAACATCGAACCTATATTTTAGCCTAAGATAGTTAGGGAGTAGTGAATGTTTATTTTGGGATTTTCTAGTTTATAAGATAGATAAAGTATATGCAATAAAATTTGTAATTCAGATAAGGTTAAAGTAAACGCATACTATGTTTTCATCAGTTATTCTGCCGAGATTATGGAATGCTGGCTCATGAATAGGCAGAGGCCTTGTATTCATTACACTGGTCCTAAACGCCCCTGTCATAAGACATGTCACTGGGTACTGCGTTAGGCTTGAAGATTCTGAATAGACAGCAACGTCCCTTACCCCCGACGCCCGTGCAGTCTAACTACAGGCATACACGTTCAGACGGCTCATCCAATTGAGCGACTCGGTTGGGTGACGTATTAACATTCCAAAATGGTCTAAACTTTCTTAAGCATAATAGAATACATGATTTACCATATCCAAGAGACGTGATGTGTTTCAATGCTTTCGTTAATGATTGGTAAAAGATAGTTAGGCCCTTAAAAAGAGTTCAACCATAAAGAACACCATGGCCAAGTCAAGATGACTTCCATGAACACGTTCGTTTATCCTAACGGTCTAATCCTTTATGTGTCTAAACAAACAGTTCCTTAATTAACTAAGAATCCCTCAAGCGGGGTGCAATGCTTGAGACCGCGTTATGGTGCAGTGTAATGGTCAACACTAACCGTGTTCCATGGCCTTACTTAGCAGAGGTACAGCTTACAACAACCGCTGTGCTTCAACGTGCACGTACGAAGTTTATATGCTTGGTAACTACACTAGCATGGTCTGGGACCGACAATGTACTAGGGGTGTAGTTAGATGTTTCACTACGAAAGAGTCCTCAGTCAGAATCCAAAGCTTGATAGACTTACTACAACCGGTGTGCCTTAGTCGATCTTACGTTGTATCCGATAAACTTCTCATACCAAGGGGTGACACAGATAGTGTACTCTGGATCGGGGTTCGCGACTTCCCAATAACAGATCCTATAACTACGTTCTATTAGTTGGAAAAGCGATTGAGTTTAAAGCATAATCGGAAAGCATTTCGACAGCATACACAAACCATAATATTATTCCGGCATTATAACTGCTTACATCATAGCATACACTAAAGATAACTACTCGCTAATCATGGCAACAATATAATAAAACATTATATAAGATAAAGGATAGAGGTACCAGTAGATTAAACGAGTTCCGAATACAAAAGTGACAACTTCAAGACTCCAGACCGCTCCTAATACAATCTTCAGGGTTCTTCTCCGGGTACTAGGTCTCCCACACGGAGTCGAAGGCCTTAAGAGTATGACTAATATTGTACAAGAGAGAGAAAGAAGTGAATTGAAGTGTGTGTTGGAATGAATGACAAAGACCCATTAAATAGACTAGAAAAATGCCAAAATACGCCTGGCAGGCTGAAATGCCCCGTTCATATTAATTATAAACGTTTCATATTAATTGGTTTCTTTGCGAGGTTTTGACCTCTATATGAGACGTTTTTCAAATCTTGCATTCGTTTTAAAAAAATAACCATAACCTTTATTATTGAATAAGGTCTTAATGACATAATTTAGATTGTCTATCAAAGACAATCTCCTCAAATAAATAAGTTTTTACACAACCCATTACAATATGATCAAATATATTACAACAAATACTCCGAATGCAAGTTTAAACAATATCAACAATTATACCGACTCCAAATCTTGACCTTGGGTTAGCATACAACAGCGGAAGCATTTTTAATATTCACCTGAGAATAAACATGCTTAAAACGTCAACAAAAATGTTGGTGAGTCATAGGTTTAATTTCTATATAATAATCATAACATTTAATAAGCCACAAGATTTCATTTAATTAAATGCGCAAGATTATTACAACTGCAAAAATCATTCATACGATGAGTCGCCTAGTAACTGACCTTAACATAGAGCGCTTAAGATATCTGGAATCATACATTCCACTATTCAAATGTATGACAAGAACCCTTCGAAGTACTAAAGCATTTCCACTATTCGAAAATGGGGGTGGTTGGTGCCCGTAGATCTACCTTTAGGATTCGCGTCAATTAGTGTTTTTCACTAATTCTTAGGTTACCAAGCATAATAATAATAAGTACAGATATTCGGTATAACAAAACAGTCGTAGAATGTAGTTTCATGAACTTGTGCTTATTTTGTAAAACATTTATAAATTTGCATGTATTCTCATCCCAAAATAATTTAGATTGTAAAAATGGAACTATAACTCACTTGTGATGATTTCTGAATAGATAGTGATAAGACTTGACCTTTTGACAAATTCACGAACCTAATAATAATATTCTTGTGTCAAGATATATATATATATATATATATATATATATATATATATATATATATATATATATATATATATATATATATATATATATATATATATATATATATATATATAATTAATATTCCATACTTATGATACTTGTGATAATTTTAATTGTCCATTGTTAGTAGTCCAACGTTTGTAGTCCAATAGTCCAACAGTATAAATATATATATAAATAAAAATGCGTATATTGTGTTAGGATTCACTAACACTATAATATATTGTCTTAATATAATAAGACACATAATATGTATATTGTCTGAAGCAATCCGCGACCCATTGTATACATGTCTCAGGCTCGATCACAACTCAAAGTATATAATATTTTGGAATCCACTTCGACCCACAGCTAACTCGAAATTACTGCCAATGGTGTCTTATAGTTCGTTCCAATAATATATATAGAAGAAATCAAAATGATATGTCAAAACGATGTATACGGATCCACAGTGATCAAGTCATATATATATATATATATATATATATATATATATATATATATATATATATATATATATATATATATATATATATATATATATATATATATATATATATATATATATATATATATATATATATATATATATATATATGGTGCCTTACGATCTTTATTAAGACTATAATATATTGTCGTAGAACTTAATCACGACTATTATAAATTGTATTTCCATAAGTTCGGGAACAAGACATGTATAAATACATGTAGGATACAAGGTAAGTTAGCTAGGATAAGGTTAGCATCCATTTTTATTAATCAAAACCGTAGCTAAAAACAAGCAAAAATATCCAATTTTGTTTTACCCATAATTTCTTCGTTACAAATCCGTTTTTAGTGATTCGAGTTGCCAAGGTTTCGTATCGAACTCAACATTATTAATCTTAACAGAAAAGTATAGTTTTATAGTCGAAAATACAGCTTAGGTGTCAAATAAGAGAAGATAGTCATATCCGTCGTAAGAACGACATCTTGATGACCCTTTTGAAAAACATACTTCCACTTAGAGTTTAACCATGGATTTTGGATATATTTCATATCCATATAAAATAAGATTTTTCACCAAAAGAAATCTTTTAATTCAAAGTTTAAGATAGGTTTTTAAAATTAAACCCAAAACAGCCCCCGATGATCTATGACGGCGTATGTTCAGTTTTAAGGTGTTCTTCGTGTTTACAAGTTTTATATCCTTATGTTAGCTTGACATACTGTCATAATACATGTGTTGAAGTATTTTAAAAGTCAAGTTAAAAGGATTAAGTTTATTTGCAAACAAGTTTAGAAATAATCTAAACTATGTTCTTGTTGTTATTAGTTATAACTCAAAATAAGATAGCTATATGGATATGAATCAAAAAAAGATTATGAATAAGGTGATTACCTCAAATTAAATGAACAAAGTTTCTGAGAAAATAAGATGATAATCTTGTGATCAAAGATATCCTTGATGCCTTGTAATCCTTGGAGTGAAATCATAGAATGAACAAAAGTTCGAATAAGATTTCTATCTTGAATTAAGATAGTTATAAGTATATGAATTGAACCAAAGCTTATTTATAATTCTTACATTTATAAAGAGGAGTAGATAAGTTAACAAAGTGTTCTTGAAGCTAGTTTATGATCAAAGTGAATGAAGATTTCTAATACTTGAAGTATGTGTGTTTAAAGAGTGTTTAAAGAGTAAGAAATGGAGAGAATACTTGGAGTTCTTGTGTGTGAGTAATATGAGAGTGAAGGTAAGTTAAATAGCTAATATGAATGAGTAAAAAGAGTGTTAAAAGTCGTGGTTCATGCATATGGTTAAGAGACTTTATCAAAATTTGGAATATAGCATAATAATGCAAACTAGAAGTTAAATGTTGGTTCCCACAAGTCTCCATCATGTTTATCCTTGTCTTGTGACTCATAGGGCTGCTAAGGAGGCTATAATTGGTATTTTATATTGGTATATACTCATAGTATTTAAGTATGGAAGCTGGGTATGATACGGGTGTAAATACCGAATGAATACGAATAGAATTCTTGATGGAATTGAATGAGATTATGAGTATATTGATGTCAAAGCTAAGGTATACGAAATAGTTTATATTTTACTAGGAAAAACTATTAAATACGATACAATTTTACACAAGATATTTATTTATTTATAGAATGGATATACTTAAACCTTGCTACAACACTTATAGGCAGTGTACCTAATCGTACAGTAGTGTAGTTTTTAGTAAGTCCGGTTCGTTCCACAGGGAATCTTTTTTAAACAAAGCTCAACACTATATTAGTTTACTTTTATAAAAATACAAACATATATATAAGTAATATTATTATTATAAAGGGGGGTTTTTACCGTTTAATGACCGGTTTGTCGATTTTAAAACTTTAGTCGCAGTTAAAACCTAATGTAAAATATTAAATAAATAAAAGACTTAATTTAAAGCGTAAAATAAATAACGATAATGAAATTGCAATAAAAGTGCGATAAAATAAAATTGCGATAATTAAAAAGTACGATAATTAAAAGTGCGATTAAATACAATAACAATAAAAATGCGATAATTAGAAGTGCAATTAAATATAAAATAAAGGAAATTAAATATGAAATAAAAGAATTATGCTTATTTAAACTTCCATAATCATGATGTTTGACGTGTTGATTTTAGTTTTATGCCCATGGGTTAATTGTCCTTTGTCCTGGATTATTTAATCTGTCCGTCTGGTTTTTGTCCATAACAGTCCATCAGTCATAAATATAAAGTGCGAGTGTCCTCGTCAAATTATTATTATACCCGAAGTTAAATATTCCAACTAATTGGGGATTCGAATTGTAACAAGGTTTTAATACTTTGTTTAATGAATACACCAGGTTATCGACTGCGTGTAAACCAAGGTTTTACTACTTTGTTAACAATTACACCAATTACCCTTGAATGTAATTCACCCCTGTTTTAATTATTCTAGTGGCTATTAATCCATTCCCGTGTCCGGTTAAATGAACGATTATTCGTACATATAAATACCCCGCCCATCGTGTCCGATTGAGTGTATATGGTAATTTATAGGGACGCCCAATTGTAAATCTTTATATTAACATTAACAAACTATCATTTAGTTAAACAAATATAAAGCCCATGAATAACCCATAGTCTAATTTCCACAAGTGTCGTTCTTTTGTCCAAACCCCAATTATGGTACAAAGCCCAATTACCCAATTTTAGTAATTAGCCCAACATCATGATTACTTCGTTTTAAATAAGCATAATAATAACTTAGCTACGAGACATTAATGTAAAAAGGTTGAACATAACTTACAATGATTAAAAATAGCGTAGCGTTACACGGATAGAGTTTCGACTTACACCCTTACAACATTTGCTAACATACCCTTATTATTAGAATTATAATTAAAATTAAAATATAAATTATAAATATAAATATAAATTTTACGTATGAATGAGGAAGAAAAAGATTATCAATTGCGATCATAATTCGGTTGCTTTTATAGGAAAAGTCGAATTTTGGGGCTCCGCGACTCGCGGTGAAAACCTCTTCAAACTCCGCGAGTCGCGGAGGTTACTTTTACAGCTCAGAGGAGTTTGGCTCTTTGTTTACCGACGGTTTATAATATATATATAATTAATATAATTAATTATATATTATATTATATTTATATGCATAGTTAACTTGTAATTTTTAGTCCGTTGCGTCGAGCGTTAAGAGTTGACTCTGGTCCCGGTTCCGGATTTTCGAACGTCCTTGCGTACAATTTTATATTTTGTACTTTGCGTTTTGAATCTTGTACTCTTGTGATTTCGAGACGTTTCTTATCAATAATTGGAACCTCTTTGATTATCTTTTGTTCTTTTGAGCTTTTTGGTCGTTTACGTCTTCAATTCGTCGAATCTGTCTTTTGTCTTCACCTTTTATTATTTAAACGAATATCACTTGTAAATAGAACAATTGCAACTAAAAGCTTGTCTTTCTTGAGGAATAATGCTATGAAATATATGTTCGTTTTTAGCATTATCAAATATTCCCACACTTGAGCGTTGCTTGTCCTCAAGCAATATCGTCTTGAAATACAAGAATCACTTCTTTATTCTTCATACTTTGTACATCAGTGATTTCTATACGGTGATATAAACAATGGTAGTAACGATATGGTTTACAGTCCCACATGACTATAAAAATTTAGATCCATTAAGGAAATTGGATCTTTATGAAAACATTTGATCTTTTGAAATCTAGTTTTTACCCTAGATAAGTTTTCCGGAATAACCCTTTACCGGTGTTTGCAAAATATTTTTGTGGGTTTGGTGGGTTTCAGATTTGAAAATTTTAGCTCAAAACTTGCGGTTTTGTGTCACCCACTTGCTAACCTTGTATTTGGAAAGCAACACGTCCAGTTTACTTGTCCCGTATATTACCTTTCGGTAAACTACCGTCCGGTTGTAAAGGAAAGCGTTGAACAAGCAACTGTTAAGGCAATGTCCCCTGACATGCTTTTAATTATGGTCTATAACGTGTCGGACGCAATTACTATCCTTGGTAGGAGCAATAGTAAAGCTCACCCTTATAATTTTTCGGTCTGGCACAAGGTCCTGACTTTGACCATGCTATGCAACCACCGTTCTTACGGTTGACACCCGATTTAGTTCAGGTGACCTAATGAATTCCAGGTGAATTCCTAGGATTTTACGTTCAATGGTAATGAACGCATTGAAAATAGGGTTTTCAGAAAACAAATCGGTTTGTAATTTTGATCAAAATATTTTCTCGTTCAAGCTCGAGTTTAGATATCATTGAATTCCATGAGTTTGTAATTCTCAATCTTTAAGGTCAATCTCTAGGATTGAGTAATATCAGTCTTAAAAGCTGATTTTTAATCTTTAAAGAGATTATCCTTTCTGGGGATCTGATTCATTAGTCTTATCCAGCTAATTTGCATGGTGCCCCCCATTGTACGAGATAAATCCTTCTCATGGTTAGGATAAATCTGACCACTTGGCGACCCTGTTTAATGCTGAGGTCCGTGGATTTCCTGCTGATTTTAGTGATGACTTTTCTAGATTTTTCGTCAACCTACAGCTGGTCTGGACGACAACTTCATGACCTAAATCAAGAAGCGCGTGTCTTTTTCGGAAGACTTTACTTCCTTTTAATGATGGAATTGATTCATCATGTAGATCCATCTCTTCTTTTCTTTCATTGGGTAAAAACAGTTTAGTTTAGTCCAAAGCAAAAGTATTTTCAGTTATTTGTTACAGATATATGTGACATATGTTTAAGATAACTTGGTAAATTTTCCCACACTTGGCTTTTATTTTCCTTTTTATCGTCCTCTATTCCATTTTAAATGAATTTTAACATTTTAGTTTGTTTCTTAATTTATGTCCTTTCCGAGGTAACAATAATTTCGATGTTAAAACCTAGTTTTATCGTTCATAAATATGTATAAACATGATTTTGAATTCATTTAATTGAAAATTTTGAGAATTTTTACTAGAATTGGGTAGTCAGTATATAAGACTAGGGCTGTTCTTTTTTATCAGAGAGCACTAGATTCTAATACAACTACTGCTTTACTAGTATTTTTAATGGTAACCAAGTGTATAAAGTAAAAAATTTTAAAATCCGAAAGAATTTAACCCCTTCCCACACTTAAGATCTTGCAATGCCCTCATTTGCAAGAAATCAGTAACAATTTAAATTATTGAGGGTGATTTGTGTGAAAATGATTAAATTTTACCAAAGTTTCCAAATATATTGGCGTTTGTTTGCTGAATGATAAATGGTGCACATCATTTGTTCATTCCGTCTTGTTGTTATTTCACATATATTTTGCATCTTGTCGTCAAAATTAGTTGCTTTTGCTGAACTTAATGCCAGTCTTTGAAAATGCGTTGTTTTACCCTGTTGTGTACATAAGATAAACTGCAAATATATATACATATTTTTGAAGTTTGGTATATTACCCCACATTCAAAAATTATTAAAATCTAAGAATAAAAGTTAGACAATTATAAAAATGATTACAATATTAACAAAAGTATTAAACGTATCAATAATTACAAATTACAAAATAAAAAAAATAATAAGTATACTAAGGATGATATTGGTACCAATAGGGGTTCCAGGCATAACCATAGGTGCTATAGAATGCTTCGGCAGGGTCATACGTAGGATACGGTGGCTGCATCTCTATAGACCAGGGAGGGAAGATGGGTTTCGGTGTAGGAATATAGTTTCTACCTATATGTTGGCAATGAGCTATGATTTGGTTCTGATGAACTTGCCAATCTTCAAATGCTCTCTGTCTAGCATTTTCGTATTCCTGAGAAGCTATAAACCTATGTATTTCTTGCATCTCATTCCCCCCTCCTACATTACCTTGCTGCTGGTTTCTCTCCACCTGTGGATGTCTACCATGGTATCGTACTGCGGCGTTATTTCGCCTCTTCAAAACTTTCGCACCATGGTATACATTTAAACCTATAGTATCGCGGGGTTCTGGTTCTTCTACTAATAATCCCCCCCGACTTATATCCACACCGAGATATTCACCAATCAAAGTAATAAAAATACCACCTCCTATTATGCTATGCGGTCGCATCCCCCGAACCATAGCTGATAAATAATAACCCACACAATGTGGTATACTTACAGCGCTTTGTGGGTCTCGAATACACATATGGTAAAACAAATCCTGTTCATTTACTTTTTCCTTATTCTTACCCCTTTGTGTAATCGAATTAGCTAAAAACCTATGTATCACTCTTAATTCGGCTCTATCTATATCCAAATAAGAGTAATTTCCCCCTTTGAAACGGTGATGGCTTGTCATTTGACTCCACACACCGTGTGTATCAAAATTTTCATCTATCTTTCTACCGTTTAGTATCAATCCTCTACAATCGGCAGACGCTAACTCCTCAGGCGTATATATACGTAAAGCCTGAGCCATGTCCAGTAAAGACATGTGGTGCATCGAACCGCCTAACAAAAATCTAATAAAAGAACGATCGGTTAAACTAGCTACCCGATCATTCAACTCTATACTACATAACAATTCTTCACACCATACTTTATATACAGGTCTACGTATGGTGAATAAATGTACCCAGTCATTAAAAGAAGAATTACCATACCTCTGTACAAGTAATTCCCTAATTGGCCCGGCCAATTCTACAGCTTCTAAGGGTCCCCATTCTATGACCCTTGGTACCTCAACAACCTTAGAATGAAGAGTATGCAAACCCCTTTGATATTTTGGATAATCTATCCAAAGTCTGTCAAATCTCAGGTTCGGGTGCAACTCTTCCAAGTGCATATCGAAAAAGGTCATGACTGGATGAGGTATATCCTGCTTGTAGTAGTTATCCACCTCCTGTTGTTCCAAATTCTCAGTAGGAGCATTGCGGGCTTGGGATGAAGATTCACCCCTTTCATTCTGCAAAACACATCAAACACAATTTTTGTGCATTCAAATATGCATTAGTTTCAGCAAAATCATCAATCAAAATAATTACAATGACATTATCAATTTATATCAAACTTAAGCTCATTTTCATATTTTCATCAAATCTACACTTTTTCAAATAAGCATATACGAAAATGTTCGCCAAGTTCATAATCATTCAACTCAAATAACATGTCAAAATAATCATTACTAGCAATTAAACAAGTTTCAAATGGCATTATCTTTCAAAAATCAAGTTCATGAATTTTAGACTTGAAAAAGTCCACTTTAATTCTCAAAATCATGTTTAGGCTCAAAGTTTGGATCATTCAACTACCTAGACATGTTACACTACTTATTTTAGTAACAATTCATGACAAAAATCGGCCATAACCTGTTTATATCAAAAAGCCTCAAATTTGCTCAAGAACACAAACCCTAGATTACTCAAAATTTGAAGTTTAAGGCTTCTAATCATGTTAAACAGCATCAATCTAGGTTATACAAGCATAATACATAAACAATTTAAGCCTAATTACACTAAAAAGCATCAAAATCAAATTGGGGAAAAAAATTGCTCAAGAACATCAAATTTCGAATTAAATGGTGTTTAGGTGTAGAAATTTACCATTTTTCTTGAGTAATTCTTAGATAGCATCCTTCTCAACATGATTTTAGCAAAAGATTTGGTGATTAACGGTTAAAAATTGTGATTTTTGGGGTGTTTTTGGGTGGTTTTTCAGAGTTTTTTCGCTGTTATTTTTCGCAGTGTTTGAGTTGTGTGGTGCACTGATCGTTCAGCTCTTTTTATTTTTTTTCTGATTTTCGGTCCCTCCGCGAGTCGCGGAGATTTAAGCTCCAAACTCCGCGAGTCGCGGAGTTTGGTATTTTTTTTTTTTATAATCATTAACTTATTAAAACAATTAAGTAATTAATTTTAAAATTTTGTTTCCCTTGTTATTTAGGACGAGGTCGTTTCGGATCGATGTCCTAGTCCGTCCTTCGACAAAATTTTAAAATTTGTATTTTTGTAGCGATTGTTTTAAAAGCTAAGATTTTTGGGTTTTTTTCAATGTTTTTGGCATACTCTAATTCAATAAGATTAAAAATAATGATAATAAAAGTTCTCGTCCCTCCCTCGGGTAAAGCAATTTCGGTTCAAAGACCTAGTCTTCAACTTACGACGAATTTTAAAAATCATATTCTTAACTTAATGAGATAAAGTAAATTTTTGTTTTTAAATTCACACAACTTAAATATAAAATTCAAAATTATTATTAAAAATTCACACCAAACTCAAAATTTGAAATGCATAAAATTAAAAATTCATATTTTAAAAATTAAAAGTTCACACCAATATTAATTTAAAAATTCATATTATAAATTCACACCAAACTTATATTAATTTTTTCAAATATTTACAATTTTAAAAATATTGATTTTACAAAGTTTACAATATTTATAAAGGGTTCAAATATTAATTTTTTTTAAAAAAAAACATGGTAAAAATAAAATTAAAAATCTTTTTGTCTTTTTATCCCACTTTAATCAATCAAAAATTATCAAAAATATGCGCCCCTCTTTTCGGTAAAGTAATTTCGGTTCCAAGACTTAATTTAACTCATGACGAATTTTTGAAATATTTTGTGTTGATTGATTAAAGATATTTATACCTTAAGAATAAACGTTAAATTTCGCAGTGATGTAATAAATTTTTGAATGATATCAATAATTTCGGTCGCCAAACCTAATTTTATTTAATACCAATTTAATACTTTTTAGCGAACAAATTAGCGTTTATTATCAAAAGGTTAAAAATAAAAATAAAAATAAAAACTGTACAGACATACCTGTGAAATAGATTTCTTAGTTATATGATCTATCCCATTCATAAGATAGTCGGTTTAATTGGTTTTCCATGGCTACATAGGCGTAACCTCGAGCATTCAGTTTCTTTTCTTCTAAACATATGAACGGTCCGTCTCTGCATAAAGTAACAAATTCGGTATTTGAATAGGTTTGATTATTTGAACATTTACCTCCATGTGACCATTTTTCGCATTTGTGACATCGTTCTAGGTGTCGTGCTCTTCTTTTCGCTGCGGATTTTGATTTTCCTTTACCAAATTGTAACTTATTATCTTCACATCTGGATTCTTTTCTAACTCCGTCCATTCTTTTTCTGATTACTGATACTATTTCACTCGGTAGTATGCCATTATTACGTTTAGTGATCAAAGCGTGTAGCATTAGACCATGGTTTAGCTCACAGGCAGTCTTCATTTTGTAAAAACCTAAAAAAAATAAAAATTCAGAATGGGGGGAGAAGACTAGTTCTTTAGGGTCTGCTAGGGAAAGACTATTCGGGTTCCATTTTCGAGAACTACATGAAAACAGACAATCTAACTCTAACAGAAATACATATTATCCTTTAAAGACTTGATTCTCCCCACACTTAGTTAGCTGTGGTGTCGAAATTGTGATTAACTTCGTTGTCGACTTCCATCGGACCATGTATGTAATGTTTAACTCTGTGACCATTAACTTTAAATTCAATCCCATTTGAATTTATTAATTCTATCGTTCCGTATGGGAAAACTCTTTTGACTATGAATGGTCCAGACCATCTTGATTTCAATTTTCCAGGAAATAGCTTGAATCGTGAATTGAAAAGAAGAACTCTGTCTCCTTCTTTAAATTCTTTTGAACTTCTGATTCTTTTATCATGCCATTTCTTCGTTCTTTCTTTATAGATTAACGAATTTTCGTATGCTTCATGTCTTAATTCTTCTAATTCATTTAGTTGACTTAATCGTAGACGTCCGGCTTCATGTAAATCAAGATTACATGTCTTCAAAGCCCAAAATGCTTTGTGTTCAATTTCTACTGGAAGATGACATGCTTTTCCATAAACAAGTCTAAAAGGTGTGGTTCCAATTGGAGTTTTGTAGGCTGTTCTAAAAGCCCAGAGTGCATCCTCCAATTTAATGGACCATTCCTTCGGATTTGATCCTACGGTTTTCTCTAGAATACGTTTTAAAGCTCGGTTGGTATTTTCAACTTGTCCACTTGTTTGTGGATGATATGCGGTGGAGATTTTATGAGTTACTCCATAACGTTTGAGAACTTCTCAAGTTGATTATTACAAAAATGAGTTCCCCGATCACTTATTAAAGCTTTCGGTGTTCCAAACCTTGCAAAAAGACGTTTTAAAAAGTTGACTACAACTCGTGCATCGTTAGTTGGGAGAGCTTGTGCTTCCGCCCATTTAGATACATAATCAATGGCTACGAGTATATATAGGTTATTATTAGATTTTGGAAATGGACCCATAAAGTCAATACCCCAAATGTCAAATACTTCACATACTTGGATGACATTTTGTGGCATTTCATCACGTTGACTTATTTTTCCGGCCCTTTGACATGCATCACAGGATTTGCAAAGAAGGTGTGCGTCTTTGTAAATTGTAGGCCAATAGAATCCAGCTTCATAAACTTTTCTTGCTGTTAGTTGAGGCCCATAATGCCCTCCTGTTGGTCCTGTGTGACAATGGTTTAAAATTTTACTAGCTTCATCTCCAAATACACATCGGCATATTATTCCATCGGGACAACTTTTAAACAGATGTGGATCTTCCCAAAAATAGTGTTTTATATCACTGAAGAATTTCTTTCGTCTTTGGTAGATTAATCCTTTTTCAAGGAATCCACAAACTAAGTAGTTTGCATAGTCTGCAAACCATGGAATTTCTTTATAATCTATCTTCAATAGATATTCATCAGGAAAGTTGTCTTGTATGGCTGATTCATTTAGAACTTCTAATTCGGAATTTTCAAGACGAGAAAGATGATCAGCGGCGAGATTTTCTGCTCCTCTTTTATCTCGGATTTCAATATCAAACTCTTGTAAGAGTAAGATCCAACGGATTAATCTTGGTTTAGCATCTTGTTTTGAAAATAGGTATCTAAGAGCAGAATGGTCGGTATAGACCACCGTTTTTGCTAGAACGAGATATGATCGAAATTTGTCAAAAGCAAAGACAATAGCAAGGAGTTCTTTTTCAGTAGTTGTATAGTTTGTTTGTGCTCCTTGTAACGTCTTACTAGCATAATATATAGGTTGAAATCGTTTTTCAATCCTTTGTCCTAAAACGGCTCCCATTGCAAAATCACTTGCATCGCACATTAGTTCAAATGGTAGATTCCAATTTGGTGTTATCATGATCGGCGCATTAGTGAGTTTCTCTTTAAGAATATTAAAAGATTTGATACACTCATCTGAAAAGATGAATGGCGCATCCTTTTCTAGGAGTTTATTCATAGGAGTGGCAATTTTAGAAAAATCTTTTATGAAACGTCGGTAAAAACCGGCATGCCCTAGAAAACTCCTAACTCCTCTAACATTGGTGGGATGTGGAAGTTTAGCAATTACATCTACTTTAGCTCTATCCACTTCAATTCTTTCTTTTGAAATTTTATGTCCAAGAACGATGACTTCTTTAACCATGAAATGGCATTTCTCCCAATTAAGTACTAGATTTGATTTTTCGCATCTAATTAGCATTCGTTCCAGATTAACTAGACATGATTTAAATGTATCACCGAAGACTGAAAAGTCATCCATGAATACTTCCATGCATTCTTCTATCATGTCGTGAAAAATCGCCATCATACACCTTTGAAAGGTTGCAGGGGCGTTGCAAAGTCCAAATGGCATGCGTTTGTAAGCAAAAGTACCATAAGGGCACGTGAATGTGGTTTTCTCTTGGTCCTCGGGTACTATTGGAATTTGAAAATATCCGGAAAATCCATCTAGAAAACAATAGTAACTATTTTCGGCTAATCTTTCCAACATTTGATCTATGAAAGGTAAGGGAAAGTGATCTTTTCTGGTGGCGTCATTTAATTTTCTATAATCAATACATACACGCCATCCTGTTACAGTCATAGTAGGAATAAGCTCATTTTTCTCATTTGTAATGACAGTCATGCCACCCTTCTTAGGTACGCATTGAACTGGGCTTACCCATGGACTATCAGAAATTGGATATATCAAACCTGCATCTAGCAGTTTAATAATCTCTTTCTTAACTACATCTTGCATATTAGGATTTAGTCTTCGTTGGCGTCGCACATACGTTTTATGACCTTCTTCCATAAGGATTTTATGTGTGCAATACGAAGGACTTATTCCTTTAATATCATGAATCTTCCATGCAATGGCTGGTTTATGAGCTTTCAACACAGAAATGAGTTGTGATTTCTCATTTTCAGTAAGAGAAGATGATATTATTACAGGTAATTCAGATTCACCATGTAAATAAGCGTATTCCAAATGGTTTGGAAGTGGCTTTAACTCTAATTTCGGAGGTTCTTCTATCGATGATTTATATCGATATCTGTCTTCTTCTTTTAGCATTTGAATTTCTTCTGTTGTTGGTTCATATCCATTAGCTATAAGTGTAGCTAACATTTCAGCTTCATCAATTGGTTCATTACCTTCTCCTAAAGAACATTCTCCTGTTCCTTGTAATTCTGGAAATTCTTCTAATAATTCTGCATGTGCATCTATAGTTTGAATATAATAACATGTATCATCTGCAGATTGTGGTTGTTGCATTGCTCTATCAACTGAAAAGGTAACACTCTCATCCTCTATACTTAGGGTCAGTTTCTTACCGAACACGTCTATCATTGCTTTAGCCGTGTTTAAGAATGGTCTTCCTAATATGAGAGGAACTTGAGAATCTTCTTCCATGTCCAAAACAACAAAATCTACTGGAAATACTAAAGTACCAACTTTAACTAGCATGTTCTCCATTATCCCTCTAGGATATTTTATTGATCTATCGGCTAGTTGTATACTTATTCTGGTTGGTTTCAATTCTCCAAGGTCTAGTTTAGCGTATAGTGAATACGGCATTAGATTTATACTAGCACCTAAGTCAGCCAATGCTTCTATTGAACTAAGGCTACCCAGAAAACATGGAATTTTGAAACTTCCTGGATCAGATAGTTTTTCTGGTATCTTATTCAACAACACTGCTGAACAATTAGCATTCATAGTAACAGCCGAGAGTTCTTCCATTTTCTTTCTATTTGAGATTAGATCTTTCAAGAATTTAGCATATCTTGGCATTCCTGAAATCACATCAATGAAAGGAAGATTTACATTTATCTGTTTAAACATATCCAAGAATTTGGATTGCTCGGCTTCAAGTTTCTCTTTCTTCATTTTACTCGGGTAAGGAAGTGGTGGTTGGTATGGTTTAACATAAGGTTTATCCTTAACTGTGTTATCTTCATTAACTTTTTCAACTACCGGTTCTTTTTCCTTATCTTGATCAGGTGGTGGTTCTTGTGGAGTAGGAATAGTTTCATCAGAAGTTACAGGTATTTCAGGTGGTTTAAGTGTTGTACCACTTCTTGTGGTAATAGCTTTAGCTGTTTCATTCCGGGGGTTAGCATTTGTATCGCTTGGTAAACTTCCCGGTTTTCTTTCACCTATTAATCTTGCTAGGTTACTTACTTCTTGTTCCAGATTTTGAATAGAAGCTTGTTGATTTCTAAATGCTTGAGCATTTTGTTCATTAGTTTGTTTTTGAGATGTGAAAAACTACGTTTGAGTTTCAACTAGCTTCGTCATCATATCTTCTAAATTCGACTTTTTATCATCGGTTTGTTGTGGTGGTTTGTTTTGAAAATTAGGTCTTTGCTGATTGTAAGTATTATTGGATACTTGTTGATTGCTAGGACCTTGTTGGTTGTTGTATGGAATATTTCGGTTATAATTCTAGTTTTGATTGTAAATCGGTCTTGGCGGTTGATAATTATTCTGATAATTATTTCCAGGCCTTTGGTTTATGTATGAAATAATCTCTCTTTGTTCCATTGTTAATTCAATACTGAGACAATCTTTTGTCAAATGTGGTCCTCCACACTGCTCACAACTAATTCGTATTGAGTGAATATCCTTAGTCATCTTTTCCATTCGTCTCTCCACAGCATCTATCTTTGCGGAAATGGAATCTAAGTCATGGCTAGAATCGGCTCTAGCTGCTTTAGATGATCTAACGATATCTTTTTCTTGGTGTCACTCATGTGAGTGGGAAGCAGTGTTATCAATAATTTTGTAAGCATCAGTTTCGGTTTTCTTCATAATAGAACCACCAGCTGCTATATCTATGTCTTTCCTTGTAGTGATGTCGCATCCTTGGTAGAATATTTGTACTATTTGACAGGTGTCTAAACCATGTTGCGGACATCCTCTTAACAACTTTCCATATCTTGTCCACGCCTCATATAGAGTTTCATTTGGTTTATGTGTAAACGTAACAATTTCTGCTTGAAGTCTTACGGCTTTAGATGCAGGAAAGAATTGTTTAAGAAATTTGTCAACTAAAACGTCCCATGTATCAATCGCCCCTTCAGGTAATGATTCCAACCAATCTTTGGCTTCTCCTTTTAAAGTCCAGGGAAATAACATGAGATATATCTGTTCATCCTCCACTTCTCGGATTTTAAATAGTGTGCAGATCCTATTAAAGGTACGTAGATGTTCATTTGGATCTTCCTTCGGCGCACCACTAAATTGGCATTGATTAGTCACCATGTGTAGAATTTGTCCTTTGATTTCATAATCTGGCGCATTAATGTCTGGATGAGTAATTGCGTGACCTTGGCCAGTGCGTTTAGCTCTCATTCGGTCTTCCATACTTAAAGGTTCCAGATTCTCCATAATTGAATTTGTTGAATCGGTATCACTAGATGATTCTGATTTAATGGTTCGTTCCTCAACAATCTCTGTTTGAATGATTAGTGGTTCCGGAGGAAGGTTTAGTGGTTCAGGATCTACGAACCGTTCCTGAATATTTTTCGGATTCTCAATTGTGATGTTGGGTTCAAAAAATGGATTATCGAAAATTTGAACTGAAGTACTTGGTCGACTGGATGACGATTCTAAAGAAAAATCAACGGCGGTTATATTTGCTAAATGTCTTGATCTAGTTACAGGTGGTGAACGTACAAAAGGTGATGAACGTCTTGCTCGGTGCATTCACTGAATATCCTATTAGTTTTAAAAAGGAAAGAAAAATTATAATAAGTTATCCAATCAATAGACTTTTCTGATTTTGCCGACGTTTCGAATAGCCAAAAGATGCAGCAGAGGGGCAGGATTCGTTTGGTCTCAATATAATTGAGGACTGTTTGGCTCCAATAACCCGGTCCACGTACAAATCCAACAATTACTACGAACCAGAAAATTTTGATGTCTATTAATTTAACCACTTAAAATAAATTTTCGTAATTTTAAGAAATTTAGATAAGAAGTAGAAAAAATTCTAAGTCCTAAAAACTAGAATGGCGAGAAATAAGAGAGAAAAAGAGTTCGTCGCAAAAGGTAGAAAAAGAAAAAATGGTTGAAAAAAAAGTGACGAAAAAAAATAAAAGAAACTTATCAAAACCTTACAAATACTTAACTAACCTAACCTTATTACTACAACTAACTTAAAATTATAATCGCAAATTGAAATTACTAATTGGAATGATAATTGATACATAGTAAAAGGTGTCTAAAAATATTAAAGCTTACAAGAAAAACTAAATCCCAAATGGAAATAACTTAAAAAGAAACTAAAACTTAAAAAGGCGTCGCAAAATTCTAAAGCACCTAAATCTTAGTCTAAAGAAAAAGCACTTAAGGAATTCTACGGCAAAGCCTAAAAATCTAGGAGTAAAAATAACTATAGCAAAAACTAAGTTTAAAATTAAATATGAGCTAAAAATACAAAAGTTATGCTACAACGATTAAAAAGGGACAAAATATAAAAATATATAAAAAGTTGTAAAAAGTACAATTTTTATAAAAATATTATTTTTATATTTTTTTATTTAATAAAACTACTAATTTTACAATTTAATAAAACTAATTAATACTAAATACATAAATTAAATAAAAAGTAAAAGTTAAAATAAAATTAATTATAATAATAATAATAATTAGGGTTTAATAATAATTAATTAATAATTACCGTAATAAATGCAGGATTAGGGTTTCTGTTCGTGTGTCAGGTACCCTCCGCGAGTCGCGGTATTTATTGCATCAAACCCCGCGAGTCGCGGGGTTCCAGAATTCAGCTGACAGGTTTAAATATTCGACGCGTTTTTTCTTTATATTTTTTTTTTATTTTCTGTTTTCTGTTTTTAAATAAATAAAAGATATTAAAATAAAACTTATATTTTTATAAACTAAAATAAAAATAAAGAAACTTATAAAACTTAAATATTTAACAAAATCTTAAAAATACTTATATTTTTGTTTTTCTTTTTATATTTTCGAATATTTAAAACGTATTTTTACAAAAGCGAATTTTAATAAAAGTAAACAAAAAATCTTTTTTTTTTTTTATATTAGCGTTGCGCTTCCGGCGTTTAAGAGTGTTCCCCGGCAGCGGCGCCAAAAATACTTGATGTCAAAGCTAAGGTATACGAAATAGTTTATATTTTACTAGGAAAAACTATTAAATACGATACAATTTTACACAAGATATTTATTTATTTATAGAATGGATATACTTAAACCTTGCTACAACACTTATAGGCAGTGTACCTAATCGTACAGTAGTGTAGTTTTTAGTAAGTCCGGTTCGTTCCACAGGGAATCTTTTTTAAACAAAGCTCAACACTATATTAGTTTACTTTTATAAAAATACAAACATATATATAAGTAATATTATTATTATAAAGGGGGGTTTTTACCGTTTAATGACCGGTTTGTCGATTTTAAAACTTTAGTCGCAGTTAAAACTTAATGTAAAATATTAAATAAATAAAAGACTTAATTTAAAGCGTAAAATAAATAACGATAATGAAATTGCAATAAAAGTGCGATAAAATAAAATTGCGATAATTAAAAAGTACGATAATTAAAAGTGCGATTAAATACAATAACAATAAAAATGCGATAATTAGAAGTGCAATTAAATATAAAATAAAGGAAATTAAATATGAAATAAAAGAATTATGCTTATTTAAACTTCCGTAATCATGATGTTTGACGTGTTGATTTTAGTTTTATGCCCATGGGTTAATTGTCCTTTGTCCTGGATTATTTAATATGTCCGTCTGGTTTTTGTCCATAACAGTCCATCAGTCATAAATATAAAGTGCGAGTGTCCTCGTCAAATTATTATTATACCCGAAGTTAAATATTCCAACTAATTGGGGATTCGAATTGTAACAAGGTTTTAATACTTTGTTTAATGAATACACCAGGTTATCGACTGCGTGTAAACCAAGGTTTTACTACTTTGTTAACAATTACACCAATTACCCTTGAATGTAATTCACCCCTGTTTTAATTATTCTAGAGGCTATTAATCCATTCCCGTGTCCGGTTAAATGAACGATTATTCGTACATATAAATACCCCGCCCATCGTGTCCGATTGAGTGTATATGGTAATTTATAGGGACGCCCAATTGTAAATCTTTATATTAACATTAACAAACCATCATTTAGTTAAACAAATATAAAGCCCATGAATAGCCCATAGTCTAATTTCCACAAGTGTCATTCTTTTGTCCAAACCCCAATTATGGTACAAAGCCCAATTACCCAATTTTAGTAATTAGCCCAACATCATGATTACTTCGTTTTAAATAAGCATAATAATAACTTAGCTACGAGACATTAATGTAAAAAGGTTGAACATAACTTACAATGATTAAAAATAGCGTAGCGTTACACGGATAGAGTTTCGACTTACACCCTTACAACATTTGCTAACATACCCTTATTATTAGAATTATAATTAAAATTAAAATATAAATTTTAAATATAAATATAAATTTTACATATGAATGAGGAAGAAAAAGATTATCAATTGCGATCAGAATTCGGTTGCTTTTATAGGAAAAGTCGAATTTTGGGGCTCCGCGACTCGCGGTGAAAACCTCTTCAAACTCCGCGAGTCACGGAGGTTACTTTTACAGCTCAGAGGAGTTTGGCTCTTTGTTTACCGACGGTTTATAATATATATATAATATATATATAATTAATATAATTAATTATATATTATATTATATTTATATGCATAGTTAACTTGTAATTTTTAGTCCGTTGCGTCGAGCGTTAAGAGTTGACTCTGGTCCCGGTTCCGGATTTTCGAACGTCCTTGCGTACAATTTTATATTTTGTACTTTGCGTTTTGAATCTTGTACTCTTGTGATTTCGAGACGTTTCTTATCAATAATTGGAACCTCTTTGATTGTCTTTTGTTCTTTTGAGCTTTTTGGTCGTTTGCGTCTTCAATTCGTCGAATCTGTCTTTTGTCTTCACCTTTTATTATTTAAACGAATATCACTTGTAAATAGAACAATTGCAACTAAAAGCTTGTCTTTCTTGAGGAATAATGCTATGAAATATATGTTCGTTTTTAGCATTATCATATATCTATCTTTGTTGAGTATAAGTATGTTAGTATATATGTTTAAGTCCTTAAAAAGTGTATTAATACATATTAATACAATACATATACATACATTTTAATTTAGAAGTTATTACAACGTTAATCGTTATATATATATGTATATAATCTTGAAGTCTTTAAGTTAGTAATCTCATTTTATGTATATAACCAATTGTTATTATATTTAATGAGATACTTAAATATCATTTTATCAAATCATAAGTATATATATATATATATATATATATATATATATATATATATATATATATATATATATATATATATATATATATATATATATGTATATATATATATATATATACATCATTATATAATTATTTCGAGTTATGACGTTCGTGAATCGTCAGACAAACTGGGTGGCCAAACATTTGTATAAAATTCATTTCAAATAACCAAATCTTAATGAGTTTGATTGCTTAACATGTTGGAAACATTAATTATGTAAATATTAATCTTCTATATATTAGCGGAAAAATCCGGGTCGTTACATTACACACCCGTTAAATTAAATTTCGTCCTGAAATTTAGAATTGTACCTAGTTAACGTGCGATATCGGGAAACAAATGTGGGTACTTCAGCTTCATTTGGTCTTCTCGTTCCCAAGTAAATTCAGGTCCTCTACGAGCATTCCATAGAACCTTAACGATTGGTATCTTACTTTGTTTGAGTCGTTTGACCTCACGATCTATAATTTCGACAGGTTCTTCGACGAAATTTAGTTTCTCGTCAATTTTAATCTCGTCTAAAGGAATAATTAGATCTTCGGTAGCTAGGCATTTCTTCAGGTTTGAAACATGGAAGGTGTTGTGAATCTTTTCTAATTGTGGAGGTAGCTCAAGTCGATAGGCCACCGGCCCAATGCGTTTTTCAATCTTGAATGGCCCAATGTATCTTGGGCTCAATTTCCCCCGCTTTCCAAGATGAATAACACCTTTCCAAGGTGATACCTTAAGCATAACCATATCACCTTCCTCAAACTCTAAAGGTTTTCTTCTAACATCTGCATAGCTCTTTTGTCGACTCCGGGCTGTTTTCAATCGTTGCTGAATCTGAATGATTTTATCGATGGTTTCTTGGATAATTTCCGGACCTGTAATCTGTTTATCCCCCACATCACTCCAACAAATCGGAGACCTGCACTTCCTCCCATAAAGTGCCCCGAATGGTGCCGCCTCAATACTAGAATGATAGCTGTTGTTGTAGGAAAACTCAGCTAACGGTAGATGTCAATCCCAACTGCTTCTAAAATCAATAACACATGATCATATCATGTCTTCGAGTGTCTGAATCGTCCTTTCACTCTGCCCATCAGTTTGTGGGTGATAGGTAGTACTTAAATCTAGACGAGTTCCCAACGCTTCGTGTAATGCCTGCCAGAATCTGAAAGTAAATCTGATATCATGATCAGAGATAATAGAGATTGGTATACCATGTCTAGAAACAACTTCTTTCAAGTATAATCGTGCTAATTTCTCTATACCATCCTCTTCTTTTATTGGCAGAAAGTGTGCTGACTTAGTAAGATGATCGACTATTACCCAAATCATATCATAACCACCTGTGGTTCTCGGTAACTTAGCAATGAAATCCATGGTAATGTTTTCCCATTTCCATTCTGGGATTTCAGGTTGTTGGAGTAGACTCGATGGTTTCTGATGTTCAGCTTTGACTTTAGAACAAGTTAAACATGCTCCTACATATGTGGCTACATCGGCCTTCATTCTTGGCCACCAAAAGTTTCTCTTGAGGTCTTGGTACATTTTCCCCGCTCCGGGATGTATTGAATATCTGGTTTTATGTGCTTCATCTAGTACCACTTTTCTCAAATCCCCATTCTTTGGTACCCAAATTCTTTTAGCTAAATACCTGGTTTCGTCTTCCCGAATATTAAGCTGTTTTTCTAATCCTTTGGGTATTTCCTTTCCAAAAATTCCTTCCTTCAAAACCTCCTATTGTGCCTCTTTTATTCGAGTAGTAAGATTAGTATGAATAATTATGTTCATAGCTTTTACTCGAATAGGTTCTCTTTCCTTTCGACTCAAGGCATCAGCTACCACATTCGCTTTCCCCGAGTGGTAACGGATTTCACAATCATAATCATTTAGCAGCTCAACCCATCTACGCTGCCTCATGTTTAGTTACTTTTGATTTAAAATATGTTGGAGACTTTTGTGGTCGGTGTATACGATAAACTTGACCCCATACAGATAATGTCTCCACATCTTTAATGCAAAAACAACGGCGCCCAATTCCAGATCATGTGTGGTGTAGTTTTGTTCATGAATTTTGAGTTGTCGAGAAGCATATGCAATCACCTTCTTCCGTTGCTTAAGAACACACCCAAAACCCATTCTTGATGTGTCGCATTAAATAACAAAATCTTCCATTCCATCAGGTAACGATAAAATAGGTGCCGTAGTCAACTTCTTTTTCAACAATTGGAAGGCACCCCCTTGTTCGGAAGTCCATTCATACTTCTTCCCCTTATGAGTCAAGGCAGTTAAAGGTTTGGCTACTCGGGAGAAATCTTGAATAAATCTCCTATAATAACCGGCTAGACCCAAAAATTGAAGTATTTGCTTTGGAGTTTTCGGGATCTCCCAATTTTTGATGGCTTCAATCTTGGCGGGATCAACTTTGATTCCATTACTACTGACTACGTGGCCAAGAAATTGTACTTCATTTAACCAAAAAGCGCACTTAGAGAATTTTGCATAAAGTTGTTCTTTTCTTAACAACTCTAATACAAGTCTCAAGTGTTGTTCGTGTTCTTGGTTATTCTTCGAATAGATAAGAATGTCATCAATAAAGACAATAACAAACTTATCTAAATATGGACTACATACTCGGTGCATGAGATCCATGAAAACTGCGGGTGCATTGGTTAGGCCGAATGGCATAACCATGAATTCGTAATGGCCATAACGAGTTCTGAAGGCTGTTTTTGGTATATCGGCTTCTTTAACCCTCAGTTGATGATAACCCGACCTTAAGTCGATTTTGGAGTATACGCTCGAACCTTGGAGTTGATCAAATAGGTCATCAATTCGAGGTAAAGGGTATCGGTTTTTGATGGTTACTTTGTTCAGCTCACGGTAATCGATACACATGCGAAAAGACCCATCTTTCTTTTTAACGAACAAAATTGGAGCTCCCCATGGTGACGTACTCGGTCGGATAAAACCACGTTCTAATAATTCTTGTAGCTGACTTTATAATTCTTTCATTTCGGTGGGCGCAAGTCTATATGGAGCACGAGCTATTGGTGCGGCTCCTGGTACAAGATCTATTTGGAATTCAATGGATCGGTGTAGAGGTAGTCCCGGTAATACGTCCGGAAACACCTCAGGAAATTCTCTTGCAACAGGAACGTCATCGATTTTCTTTTCTTCTTTTTCAACCTTCTCGACATGTGCTAGTATGGCATAGCAACCTTTTCTTATTAGTTTGCGCGCCTTTAAACTGCTAATAAGATTTAATTTGGCATTACCCTTTTCTCCGTACACCATTAAGGGTAACTCGTTTTCTCTCGGAATGCGAATCGCCTTCTCATGACAAACAACTTCGGCTTTTACCTTGGACATCCAGTCCATTCCTATAATTACGTCGAAGCTTCCCAATTCCACCGGTATTAAATCAATTGCAAATGTTTCGCTAACTAAACAAATTTTTCGATTTCGGCAAATTTTATCAACCTTAATTAGTTTACCGTTTGCTACTTCAACTATACACTTTTATCCAAAGGCGTTAACGGGCAATTTAATTTGGCACAAAATTCTCTACTCATATAACTTCTATCGGCACCCGAATCAAATAAAACATAAGCAGGTGTATTGTTGATAAGAAACGTACCCGTAACAAGCTCCGGGTCTTCCTGTGCTTTCTCCCCATTAATGTTGAAGGCTCTTCCATGGCCTTGCCTATTTCCATTCTGGCACTGGTTTATGGTATGGCCCGGTTTTCCACATCTATAGCAAACAACGCCGTTATTATTTGTTCCGGCATTATTTGCTCCTTGATGTTATGCGAGGTGTATATGAAATAGCTTTATTTTTACTAGGAAATACTATTAAATATGATACAATTTTACACAAGATATTTATTTATTTATAGAACGGATATAACTAAACCTTGCTACAACACTTATAGGCAGTGTACCTAATCGTACAGTAGTGTAGTTTTTAGTAAGTCCGGTTCGTTCCACAGGGAAAATCTTTTAAACAAAGCTTAACGCTATATTAGTTTTAATTTATAAAAATACAAATATATATAAGTAATATTATTATTATAAAAGGGGGGTTTTTACCGTTTAGTGACCGGTTTGTCGATTTTAAAACTTTAGTCGCAGTTAAAACCTAATGTAAAATATTAAATAAATAAAAAACTTAATTTAAAGCGTAAAGTAAATAACGATAATGAAAATGCGATAAATAAAAGTGCGATGAAATAAAATTGCGATAATTAAAAAGTGCAATTAAATACAATGACAATAAATAAAAGTGCGATAATTAGAAGTGCAATTAAATATAAAATAAAGGAAATTAAATATGAAATAAAGGAATTATGCTTATTTAAACTTCCGTAATCATGATATTTGACGTGTTGATTTTAGTTTTATGCCCATGGGTTAATTATCCTTTGTCCTGGATTATTCAATATGTCCGTCTGGTTTTTGTCCATAACAGTCCATCAGTCATAAATATAAAGTGCGAGTATCCTCGTCAAATTATCCTTATACCCGAAGTCAAATATTTCAACTAATTGGGGACTTAAACTGTAACAAGGTTTTAATACTTTGTTTAATAATTACAATAGGTTATCGACTGCGTGTAACCCAAGGTTTTAATACTTTGTTATCAATTATGCCAAGTGTCCTTGTACATAATTTCACCCCTGTTTTAATAATTCCATAGACTATTAATCCATTCCCGTGTCCGGTTAAATGAACGATTATTCGTACATATAAATATCCCGCCCATCGTGTCCGATCGAGTGTATATGGTTATTTATAGGGACGTCTAATTGTAAATCTTTATATTAAAATTAACAAACTATCATTTAGTTAAACAAATATAAAGCCCACTAATAGCCCATAGTCTAATTTCCGGAAGTGTCGTTCTTTTGTCCAAACCCCAATTATGGTACAAAGCCCAATTACCCAATTTTAGTATTTAGCCCAACATCAAGATTACTTCGTTTTAAATAAGCATAATAATAATTTAGCTACGAGACATTAATGTAAAAAGGTTGAACATAAATTACAATGATTAAAAATAGCGTAGCGTTACACAGACAGAATTTCGACTTACACCCTTACAACATTCGCTAACATACCCTTATTATTAGAATTTAAAATTAAAATTAAAATTAAAATTAAAATATAAATATATATATATATATATATATATATATATATATATATATATATATATATATATATATATATATATATATATATATATATATATATATATACGTTTAGATAGAGAGATTGATATATGATATTTTTTATGATGCACCAAAGCTCGATTTTTATAGGCATGTGGGCTGGAAAAGATTCTCATGCGATCGCATGAGCTTTGCCCTTCAAGGCCATGCGATCGCATGGCCAGCTGGGGAGACTCAAAAGTCTTTAAAAACGTGGGCTGCTTATTTATTTATTATATAATATAATATATATAATTTAATTTAATTTAATTATATATATATTATATTATATTCTTGTACTCCGTTGACTTGTAATTTTTAGTCCGTTGCGTCGAGCGTTAAGAGTCGACTCTGGTCCCGGTTCCGGATTTTCGAACGCCCTTGCGTACAATTTAATATCTTGTACTTTGCATTTTGAATCTTGTACTCTTGTAATTCTGAGACGTTTCTTATCAATAATTGGAACCTCTTTGATTGTACATTGTACTTTTGAGCTTTTTGGTCGTTTGCGTCTTTAATTCGTCGAATCTGTCTTTTATCTTCACCTTTTATTATTTAAGCGAATATCACTTGTAAATAGAACAATTGCAACTAAAAGCTTGTCTTTCTTGAGGGATAATGCTATGAAATATATGTTCGTTTTTAGCATTATCAAATATTTCCACACTTGAGTGTTGCTTGTCCTCAAGCAATATAGTCTTGAAATACTAGAATCACCTCTTTATTCTTTACACTTTGTACATCAGTGATTTCTATACGGCGGTATAAACAATGGTATTAACGATGTGGTTTACAGTCCCACATGACTATAAAATTTAGATCCATTAAGGAAATTGGATCTTTATGAAAACATTTGATCTTTTGAAAATTAAATCTAGTTTTTACCCTAGATAAGTTTTCCGGAATAACCCTTCACCGGTGTGTGCAAATTCTTTTTGTGGGTTTGGTGGGTTTCAAATTTGAAAATTTTAGCTCAAAACTTGTGGTTTTGTGTCACCCACTTGCTAACCTTGTATTAGGAAAGCAACACGTCCAGTTTACTTGTTCCGTATATTACCTTTCGGTAAACTACCGTCCGGTTGTAAAGGAAAGCGTTGAACAAGCAACTGTTAAGGCAATATCCCCTGACATGCTTTTAATTATGGTCTTATAACGTGTCGGATACAATTACTATCCTTTGTAGGAGCAATAGTAAAGCTCACCCTTATAATTTTTCGGTCTGGCACAAGGTCCTGTCTTTGACCATGCTATGCACCCACCGTTCTTACGGTTGACACCCGATTTGGTTCAGGTGACCTAATGAATTCCAGGTGAATTCCTATGATTTTACGTTCAATGGTAATGAACGCATTGAAAATGGGTTTTCAGAAAACAAATCGGTTTGTAATTTTGATCAAAATATTTTCTCGTTCAAGCTCGAGTTTAGATATCATCGAATTCCATGAGTTTGTAATTCTCAATCTTTAAGGTCAATCTCTAGGATTGAGTAATATCAGTCTTAAAAGCTGATTTTTGATCTTTTAAGGAAATTATCCTTTCTGGGGATCTGATTCATTAGTCTTATCCAGCTAATTTGCACGGCGTCCTTCCCATTTTACAAGACAGATCCTCTCATGGTTAGGATAAGTCTGACCACTTGGCGACCCTGTTTGATGCTGAGGTCCGTGGATTTCCTGCTGATTTTAGAGATGACTTTTCTAGATTTTTCGTCAACCTACAGCTGGTCTGGATGACAACTTCTTGACCTAAATCAAGAAGCGAGTGTCTTTTTCGGAAGACTTTACTTCCTTGTAATGATGGAATTGATTCATCGTGTAGATCCATCTATTCTTTCAAAAGTATTACAATAAATCGGGTAGAACAGTTAATTTAGTCCAAGGCAAAAGTATCTTCAGTTATTTGTTACAGAAATATGTGACATATGTTTTAAAATAACTTGGTAAATTTTCCCACACTTGCCTTTTATTTTCTTTTATTTGCCTTTTTATTGTCCTCTATTCCATTTTAAATGAATTCTAACATTTTGGTTTGTTTCTCAATTTATGTCCTTTCCGAAGTAACAATAATTTCGGTGTTAACACCTAGTTTTATCGTTCATAAATATGTATAAAAATGATTTTGAATTCATTTAATTGAAAATTTTGAAAATTTTTACTAGAATTGGGTAATCAGTATATAAGACTAGGGCTGTTCTTTATTATCAGAGAGCACTAGATTCTAATACAACTACTGCTTTACTAGTATTTTTAATGGTAACCAAGTGTTTTAATTTAAATTTTTTTTAAA
The DNA here is from genome assembly GCF_046630445.1 of Rutidosis leptorrhynchoides. NCBI lineage: Eukaryota > Viridiplantae > Streptophyta > Magnoliopsida > Asterales > Asteraceae > Rutidosis > Rutidosis leptorrhynchoides. The sequence goes on along the minus strand of NC_092342.1, from coordinate 288,252,314 downwards.
ATTCCGAAAGAATTTAACCTCTTCCCACACTTAAGATCTTGCAATGCCCTCATTTGCAAGAAATCAGTAACAATTTAAATTATTGAGGGTGATTAGCGTAGAAAAATGATTAAATTTTACCAAAGTTTCCAAACATATTGGCGTTTGTTTGCTGAATGATAAATGGTACACATCATTTGTTCATTCCGACTTATTGTTTCATCACATTTGTTTTTCATTTTGTCGTCAAAATTACTAGCTTTTGCTGAACTTAATGCCAGTCTTTGAAAATGCGCTGTTTTACCCTGTTTTGTACAATCGACAATATACATACATACAAATATAAACATGCATGACAATTTGAAATGGGACTTAATATCCCACTTTCAAATCCTAAATGTGAAATATTAGTACACAATAATAATAAAAATGATAAAAATTACATAAATATATCCAATAACATAAGTTTAAACATGAATAATTAAAAAGATAAAAATATAAAAATCATAAAAATAACCAATGGAACTAAATCAGTCTGGATAAGGGTTCCAGTTCATCTCGTCAGGTGGGTTCCATTGTTGGTTATATGTGTTCTGATAGGCTTGGTTATAGTCATACCGATTAAAGGGTGGTCGGAGGTCGGGGTTGTGTGGCGGAAAATGAGCAGGTCGAGTAGGCACGTAATTATTTGGTACCTGATATGATAGCTGGCTCATGATTTGGTGCTGATGAACTAACCAGCTATCGTGTTGGCGTTGCCTATAATCCCCATATACTCGCTCGGAGTTCCACTGCTCGTACATACTATGTCTGGCCGCGCTCGTCATTGCTTCCTCATCTATACGAACGTGGACGTCAAGAATAGCATCTCGTAAGACATCCCTAATGTCTTCCGCCTCCTCCATTTCCTCGTCTGAGCCCCTTTCTACCTGTGGATGAGGGCCCTCAAAGGGTACTGCCTGGTTGCGTCTACTTTTCAATACCTTAGCACCCACATAAACTTTCAATCCTAAAGGCTCAACCTGTTCTCTACAAAGCTGTAATGGACCCCCTTGGTTCCTATCAACACCTAAATACTCTCCAATGAGAGTAACAAAAATACCTCCTCCTATTATACTCCCGTCCTGCATTCCTTCTAGCATTTTAGATAAATAGAAACCAACACAGTAAGGGATATTGACAAAGCTTCTAGGATCCCGAATACACTTTAGGTAGAATAAATCATGTAAGGTTATTTTTTCTTTATTGTTACCTCTTTGTGTAATCGAGTTAGCCAAAAATCTATGAATGATACGAAGCTCGGCTCTGTCAATATGTGTATAGGAGTGTCCTCCCGCTCGTGTAAAAACATCAAAATGTGACATACGCCTCCAAATGGCGTCAGCGTCAAAGTTGCTATCTACCCTTTCACCATAATGAATCAAATTTGTACAATCGGGTAGTAGCAACTCACCAGGAGTATATATCAGTAAAGCCCTGGCCATGTCCAGCATGGACATTCTGTACATCCTACCGCCAAGGATTAACCTAAGAAATCTTCTATCATCTATTCTAACTATATTTATATCAAGTGATACAGTACTCATGAGCTCAACACACCATTCCTTATATACAGGTCTACGAATGGTGAAAAGACGTTCCCAATCTGTAAAAGAAGAGTTCCCGTACCTCTGAATCAGTAGCAGTCTGACTCTATTAGGTAGCTGGACTCTTTCCAAAGGATCCCAATCGATTACCCTTGGCACCTCTACATTTTTAGTTACCAATCTGAATTTGTTCCTTTGATATGTCTCGTAATCCCTCCATCTTCTATCAAATCTCATATTAGGATGCAAAGTGTGCTCAGGAATCGTTGGGTATTCTACTGGCGGCCTCATCGGGAATACTATGAATTCATTAACAAACTGTACCGGATAATAATAAGGTACGTGTTGATCAGGCTGTTGTTGTGGTTCCTGTTGTGGTTCTTGTTCGGGTTCTGGCTCGTGTTGCATTTCTGGTTCTGGTTCTAGTGCTGGAGCAGGTTGTCTAGATGATGATGCTCCTGAACCTCCGGTATCAGCTTTCTGCAAAACACATTAAACACAAAATTTGTGCATCCAAATATACATTAGTGTTAGCAAAATAACAACTTAAAACATTCACAATAATATGTTAAATCAAAATTAAACTTATACACATTTTCACAATTTTTCACAATTCTACACTTCTTCAAATAAGCACATATGAAAATGTATACAAAGTTCATAAGCATATAACTCAAATAACATGTCAAAATAGTCATTTCTAATAATTAAACAAGTCTCAAATGGCAAATATATCAAATTAATCAAGTTCATGAATTTTGTAACTAAAAAGTCCACTTTAATCTTTAAAAATCATGTTTAGGAACAATGTTTGGATCATTTAACTACCTAAACATGTTACACTACTCAATTTAGCAATAATTCATGACAAAAATCAGCCATAACATGTTTATATCAAAAAGTCCCAAATTGCTCAAGAACACAAACCCTAGATTTCTAAAATTTTTGAAGTTTTTGGCTTCAAATCATGATAAATAGCATCAATCTAGGTTATACATGCACAAAATACTATTAATTTAACACTAATTACACTAGAAATTAACAAAATTGCATTAGGTAAAATATTGGTAATTATCACAAAAACTAGGAATTTATAGAGTTTAGGGGTGTAATTTTTACCTTTTTGCTGAAGAATGAGAATCTAGGCATGATTAGAGCGAAAAATTTGATGAATTACGGTGAATTTTAGTAAAATTTGGTGAAGATTTGAGAGTATTTTCGTGTATGTGTGTGTATTGTGGAGAAAGAACAGCTCGCTGGTCTTTTTCTATCTGGCCAGTTTTCCAGCTCCATGCGATCGCATGGAGTTGGAGTGCAATACCCATGCGATTGCATGGGTATCCGGGAAAAGTACTTTGGCTTTTTTTTTTTTTTTTATAAAACCTTATAACTTCTAAAACATATAATTAATAAAATTCTAAAAATTTTATTTTCCTTTAAGAGCAAGGGCGTTTCGGATCGTTGTCCTAGTCCGTCCCTCCACAAAAATTTTAAAATTTGTCACTTTTAAGCGCGGTTTTAAAAGCAAAGATTTTTGGGTTTTTTTAATGTTTTTGGCATACTTTAATTCAATAAGATTAAAAATAATGATAATAAAAGTTCTCGTCCCTCCCTCGGGTAAAGCAATTTCGGTTCAACGACCTAGTCTTCAACTTACGACGAATTTTAAAAATCATATTTTTAACTTAGCGAAATAAAGTAAATTTTTGTTTTTATAATCACACCAAACTTAAATTTAAAATGCATAAAATTAAAAATTCATATTAAAAATTCACACCAAACTTAAATTATATTTTTATTTTTATACATACAAACTTATATTAAAAATATTAATTTTTCAAATATTTACAATTTTAAAGAAGTTTACAATATTAATTTAATATTTATATATTAAATTTAAAAACAAAGTAAAAATAAAATTTAAAATTTTTTTGGTCTTTTATCCCACTTTAATCGATCAAATATTATCAAAAATATACGCCCCTCTTTTCGGTAAAGTAATTTCGGTTACATAACCTAGTTTAACTCATGACGAATTTTTGAAATATTTTGGGTTGATTGATTAAAGATATTTATACCTTAAGAATAAACGTCAAATTTCGCAGTGATGTAATAAATTTTTGAATGATATCAATAATTTCGGTCGCAAGACCTAATTTCATCGAATACCAATTTAATACTTTATAGCGAACAAATTAGCGTTTATTATCAAAAGGTTAAAAATAAAAATAAAAATAAAAATAAAAACTGTACAAACTTACCTGTGAAATATATTTCTTAGTGATATGCTCTAGCCCACTCATAAGATAGTCGGACTAATTGATTTTCCATTGCTACATAGGCGTAACCTCGAGCATTCAGTGTTTTTTCTTCTAAACATATGAACGGTCCATCTCTGCATAAAGTAACAAATTCGATGTTTGAATAAGTTTGATTATTTGAACATTTACCTTCGTGTGACCATTTTCCGCATTTGTGACATCTTTCAAGGTGTCGTGCTCTTCTTTTCGCTGCAGATTTTGATTTTCCTTTACCAAATTGTAACTTATTATCTTCGCATCTGGATTCTTTTGTTACTCCGTCCAATTTACCTCTGATTAATGATACTATTTCACTTGGAAGTGTGTCATTATTACGTTTAGTGATCAAAGCGTGTAGCATTAGACCATGGTTTAATTCACAGGAAGTCTTCATTTTGTAAAACCTAAAAAAAATAAAAATTCAGAATGGGGGGAGAAGACTAGTTCTTTAGGGTCTGCTAGGGAAAGACCATTCGGGTTCCATCTTCGAGAACTACACGAAAACAGAAAATCTAACTCCAACAGAAATACATATTAACCTTTAAAAGACTTGATTCTCCCCACACTTAGTTAGCTGTGGTATCGAAATTGTGATTAACTTCGTTGTCAACTTCCATCGGACTATCTATGTAATGTTTAACTCTGTGACCATTAACCTTAAATTCAATCCCATTTGAATTTATTAATTTTACTGTTCCGTATGGGAAAACTCTTTTGACTATGAATGGTCCAGACCATCTTGATTTCAATTTTCCAGGAAATAGCTTGAATCGTGAATTGAAAAGAAGAACTCTATCTCCTTCTTTAAATTCTTTTGAACTTCTGATTCTTTTATCATGCCATTTCTTCATTATTTCCTTATAGATCAACGAATTTTCGTACGCTTCATGTCTTAATTCTTCTAATTCGTTTAGTTGACTTAACCGTAGACGTCCAGCTTCATGTAAATCAAGATTACATGTCTTCAAAGCCTAAAATGCTTTGTGTTCAATTTCTACTGGAAGATGACATGCTTTTCCGTAAACGAGTTTAAAAGGTGTGGTTCCAATTGGAGTTTTGTAGGCTGTTCTAAAAGCCCAGAGTGCATCCTCCAATTTTATGGACCATTCCTTCGGATTTAATCCTACGGTTTTCTCTAGAATACGTTTTAAAGCTCGGTTGATATTTTCAACTTGTCCACTTATTTGTGGATGATATGCGGTGGAGATTTTATGAGTTACTCCATATCTTTTAAGAACTTTCTCAAGTTGATTATTACAGAAATGAATTCCTCGATCACTTATTAAAGCTTTCGGTGTTCCAAACCTTGTAAAAAGACGTTTTAAAAAGTTGACTACAACTCGTGCATCGTTAGTTGGGAGAGCTTGTGCTTCCGCCCATTTAGATACATAATCAATGGCAACGAGAATGTATAGATTATTATGAGATTTTGGAAATGGACCCATAAAGTCAATACCCCAAATGTCAAATACTTCACATACTTGAATGACATTTTGTGGCATTTCATCACGTTGACTTATTTTTCCGACCCTTTGACATGCATCACAGGATTTGCAAAGAAGGTGTGCGTCTTTGAAAATTGTAGGCCAATAGAATCCAGCATCGTAAACTGTTCTTGCTGTTAGATGAGGCCCATAATGCCCTCCTGTTGGTCCTATGTGACAATGGTTTAAGATTTTACTAGCTTCATCTCCGAATACACATCGGCGTATTATTCCATCGGGACAACTTTTAAACAGATGTGGATCTTCCCAGAAATAGTGTTTTATATCACTAAAGAATTTCTTTCGTTTTTGGTACGATAATCCTTTTTCAAGGAATCCACATACTAAATAGTTTGCATAGTCTGCAAACCATGGAATTTCATTATAATCTATCTTCAATAGATATTCATCAGGAAAGTTGTCTTGTATGGCCGATTCATTTAGAACTTCTAATTCGGGATTTTCAAGACGAGAAAGATGATCAGCGGCGAGATTTTCTGCTCCCTTTTTATCTCGGATTTCAATATCAAACTCTTGTAAGAGTAAGATCCAACGGATTAATCATGGTTTAGCATCTTGTTTTGAAAATAGGTATCTAAGAGCAGAATGGTCGGTATAGACCACCGTTTTAGCTAGAACGAGATATGATCAAAATTTGTCAAAAGCAAAGACAATAGCAAGGAGTTCTTTTTCAGTAGTTGTGTAATTTGTTTGTGCTCCTTGTAACGTCTTACTAGCATAATATATAGGTTGAAATCGTTTTTCAATCCTTTGTCCTAAAACGGCTCCCATTGCAAAATCACTTGCATCGCACATAAGTTCAAATGGTAGATTCTAATTTGGAGTTATCAAGATCGGCGCATTAGTGAGTTTCTCTTTAAGAATATTAAAAGATTTGATACATTCATCTGAAAAGATGAATGGAGCATCCTTTTCTAGGAGTTTATTCATAGGAGTGGCAATTTTAGAAAAATCTTTTATGAAACGTCGGTAAAAACCGGCATGCCCTAGAAAACTCCTAACTCCTCTAATATTGGTGGGATGTGGAAGTTTAGTAATTACATCTACTTTAGCTTTATCCACTTCAATTCCTTTTTTTGAAATTTTATGACCAAGAACGATGCCTTCTTTAACCATGAAATGGCATTTCTCCCAATTAAGAACTTGATTTGATTGTTCACATCTAATAAGCATTCGTTCAAGATTAGCTAGTGAAAGGACCCGTTCATATACATTATAAACGATTCACAATAGTTGATTACATCGCGAGGTATTTGACCTCTATATGATACGTTTTACAAACATTGCATTCGTTTTTAAAAGACAAACTTTCTTTACATCAAAAATTGACGGCATGCATACCATTTCATATTACATCCAACTATAATTGACTTAATATTAATCTTGATGAACTCAATGACTCGAATGCAACATCTTTCAAAGTAGGTCATGAATGACTCCAAGTAATATCCTTAAAATGAGCTAATGCACAGCGGAAGATTTCTTTAATACCTGTGAATAAACATGCTTTAAAGTGTCAACCAAAAGGTTGGTGAGTTCATTAGTTTATCATAATCAATCATTTCCGTAATAGTAATACACCACAAGATTTCATATACATAAACGTTTTAATAAAAATATTCTAAGTGGTTGAGCACTTGGTAACCATACTTAACATTTAATCAACGTCACATATTCCCTTTATTATGAAATATCACTACACTGTACCAAGTGTAGTCACTGAAAACGAAGTACTGTGCAACCGTTGAATACTGGTCGTCCAGTCCGGTTGGGGTTGTCAGGCCCGATAGATCTATCAACAGGATTCGCGTTTACAATACCGCATGTAAATGGTAGTTACCAAGCTATTAGGGAAAAATATGCAAAGTGGTACAACTCAACGTAGAATATGTTTTTAGTACTTGTGTCCATTTCGTAAAACAGTTATAAAACAGTGCATGTATTCTCAGCCCAAAAATATATATTGCAAAAGCAATTAAAAAGGGAGCAAATGAAACTCACTTTTGCCTTGAAGGTATTTAATTCGACTTGGTCTTCGATAGATATCACGAATCTAACCATATATATAATATATCAACATATTTTCTTTTTAAGTAATCGTTACATATATATATATATATATATATATATATATATATATATATATATATATATATATATATATATATATATATATATATATATATATATATATATATATATATACTTTTAATATTTTCTTAGTCCGTGGTTAGCAGTCCGATGTTAGTGGTCCACAATTAGTTGCTTAAATAAAATAAATAAAGACTCCATCGTATTCGTATTGATCAGAATTAATCTCGACCCATGGTACCATGTTGTCAAATGACGTGTTGCGTACATAAAGTACAGTGTTGTCAAATGACGTGTTGCTTACAATCATGAGGTCTTATGATTAATCTTCTCGTGTTGTTTACGGGTGGTCCTGAAATATATAAAATCAAATCATAAGTAATTATATATAAAATATCATATTAATTAGAAAAGATATGATTAATTTACTTTTTCTCCAAATATTTTCGTAGCTAAACTAGCTTCGGATACCCAATCTTGTTTTAGTCGTAGTTTCTTTATTACAACTCCGTTTTTGTTGGTTCAACTTGCCACTTCCTTGGATCGAGTCAAATTTTAAGAATATGAACTGAAAATACCTTAGTTTGTATTCAAAATTATAGGTTATAGGTCAAACTTTGGTGAAACTTATGAAAGTGATCATTTTCCATCATAAAAACAACATTTAATGATCATTTTTCTAAAAATACTTACACTTTGAGTTAAACCATGAAATTTTTATGTGTTAACATATTCATAAGAAATATCATTTTTCCAGAACATGAACTTCCAATTCAAAGTTCAAGATGGTTTTTAATTATCCAACCCAAAACAGCCCCCGGTTGCACTCCGACGACGTAGATTCAGTTTTTAAGATGTTCTTTGTAAAACCAAGTTATATCTTGTTAGATTAGCATATCATTATGATATATTACAGGTCTTGAAGTATTTTAAAAGTCAAGTTAGAAGGATCTATTTAGTTTGCGAACAAGTTTGAAATCATTCAAACTATGTTCTTGTTGTTAAAATTTTATACCACAAAATAAGATAGCTATATGAATATGAATTGAATAAGATTATGAACAAAGTTACTACCTCAAGTTACTTGGACAAAGTTACTGCAAAAGATAAGAAATAATCTTGGAATCAAAGAGTGGTGGAGTTAGATCAAAAAGTTGGAAGTAAACTTCTTCAAATGGGTGGTTATTTTGATATGTTCTTGAAAGAGTTTTCTTATGGTGTTTAAGGCTTGTAATTGAAGCTAAATGATGGGGAAAATCCTTGGAGATGATCAAGTATGAAGTTAGGAGTATTTTGAGAGAGAAATGAGGGTGTAGGTATGAGAAAATAGAGTGAAGAAATGGTGTTCATTTATAAAAACGTTTTTAGTTTATAAAGAAAGAAAAGGATTCCTAATTTTGTTTACTTACTAATAATTCATACTACTTGACAAATCCTAGTTACCTCATATCTGGGGCAGTAATAATGTTGATTAGAATGTTGATTTGATGTGTATATACCAATAGTAAATACGTATAGAAGCTGGGTATGATACGGGTACATATACCCTAGATATACGTATAGAAATCTCGAGGAAACGAAACGAGAATTCAAATATAGCTATCTTTTGTGAATATACTTATATTGTTTTATGTATTCAAGTCCTTAAAAAGTGATTAAATACATTATATATACGATACATGTATAAGAATTATAGATTATAAGTATATATATCAAAGAATGTTACGTATAGTTATCGTTTTGAAAACTTAAGTTAGTAGTTTCAAAATATACTTATAACTCATTGTCATTAGTACACAATGAGATGTTAAACCATCCTTAGATCATGTTAAATATATATAAATACATATATATACACAAACGTATAATTATCGTATGTTATATAGTTCGTGATATCATCGGTCATATTGGACGGTCAAACGTTGTGTAAAACTCTTTTCAAAAACACAAGTCTCAACAATTTGGATTGCTTATCATGTTGGTATGGTTTAATTTATGTAAATATTAATCTCATAAGTATAATTTGGTCGGAAAATTTCGGGTCATTACAGTACCTACCCGTTAAAGAAATTTCGTCCCCGAAATTTGATAGAGGTTGTTATGGATAACAATAAGAAGGTTTTCATGACAAATATAAGGTGATAATGGAGTTTTATCATCATTGAGTATTGTAGATAAAACGATTCGATTATGTGAAGAATATAAATGAGACTATCGTAAAAGAGTGAGATGAGTAAAATATATTCGTCTTAACCGATGACGTAGTTATGATTGATTTCCGGGATTTAAGGGATTTAAAGAGAATATTACGTAATAAGATTTGGTTCTTTGGTGATTAAGGAAATTAGGATCTTCTTTGATTATATGCAATAATCTGTTTCGATTGCTCTGTCGGATATTTCACTATAAATTCACCCCTTCGTTTCCTTATTTTTCACGACTCACACCTTCTATTCTTTTTCCCTTGATTCTTACTTTAAAGCATTCATCAATATGCTCCATCCAGTCCTGATTCTTGATATACTCCTAACTTTTATATCTGTCATTCTTCTTTTTCATCTACCACTAGAAGAATCTATTTACTTCTACTATACTCTTATGTTTATAGTGTTTCTAATTTTCCCGCGTCTCTATATTGCTATCTGCATCGATATACACGGTTTTAATTTCGGGGTTATTATCGGAGTTTATATTCTTCATTATTTTTCGGAGCTTCATGCTTTCGTTTTCTCTTCCCGACTTCGAGTCAAGCGAGTAATGGTCCGGAATTCGTAGATATGAAATTCAGAATGAACATAGCTAATGCTCTAAGAAGAAAATGGTAATAGAACGATTTTGATTTGTTAAATTACCAGAATACCCTGGAGAAGACCGAGTCATCCAGAAAAATATTCTCTTGATATGTTTAGAGATTAGATAGAATGTAAGAGTCGTGTAAATGGCACATGATGACGGTACTGTGAATCATCATGCTTCATTAGAAACTCAGCATGACTTACTGTAATATAATGACGTTGATCAAGTGTCATTATATTATACTAATCCATGCTTTAGTTCCCAACACTACTTCAAAACATTCATATTTTAAACTCGAAGGTTTCAGAATTTAGAAACTAACACAGTTTCTTTTATGTTGCAGATATTACGGAGAGATAAATGATCTCAGATAAGAATAGTTGTGAAAATATCGCCAGAAATACGGAGGATATTTATAATAGAACATACGAGAATATCTTAGAATTTCTAATATCAATGGATGATGAAGAAGATTTGTCTGTGAAGGTTTAGAATGAGAAATAAGATGTTTGCTAACGATTTCAGCAGGCACAGAATCATTTGGATTCTTTGAAGGCAAACTTATTCTTTGTGATTTGTCCACGGCTTTCTTCATAGTTTTGCATAATCCGCTTTTCGGTACTAAATTTTCTATCGAGCGTTCCTAACACTCCTTTCTTTATCATCAAACTTTTGGCCATTAAGATCATCTACAACATGCTGCTTCGTCAGCATTTTCAAAGTTAACTGATCTGGGTCATCGGTTATCAAACTGAGGTAGTTTTAGGAGAATTGTGTTTTTAGAATGATTAATCGCTGATGGTAATATTGTGGAATATAAAAGGTTCCCCAGTAACAATAAAGAGTACGCATATATATCGCGGTTATAATAAAGTTGTTTCGGATGAAAAGTCGGAGTTGACTTGCTGGAGCTGTGACAAAATTAGCTACTTTGGAAAAGGATTGCAAAACGATCTTCGGTAATAACAATGTCAAAGGAACTAGAACAGATACGTGTCGAACGTTTACTCAGTTTCCGAGGGTTTTTCAGGTGCATAACTATATGCATCAATCTTTTTTTCCGTAGATGAAGTGCGGTTGGTTTATCCTCTCGATTGAGGTGTTTTTAAGAATCATGATAGATTTGAACGCTGATTGTAATCGTCGAGATACAATGAGGTTTAAGATGAAATCAAGTGGCAATCTTGAAGAAATGTTTAGTTTCATATGTTATAATCAATATTTTAATTCATTTTAATTTTCCAATGTCATTAGTCCAAAGTCGATAGTCCACAGTAACAGTCCAATAATTCATATATAGTTTAATATATAATATACGAATTAATTAATACGTGTCGTGACCCGTATACGTCTCAGACTCGATCACAACTCAAACTATATATATTATTGTAGAATCAACCTCAACCCTGTATAGAGAACTCGATCATTACTGCATATAGAGTGTCTATGGTGATTTCAAATAATATATATAGATGCGTCGATATGATATGTCAAAACATTGTATACGTGTCCCGATATTTAAAGTGCGTAAAATAATTACCGAAATTAAATGACGATAAATAAAAGTGCGATAATTAAATTGCGATAAATAAACTGCGATAAATAAAATGTAATCAGTTAGCTAGGAACAGTTAGCTGGAACAGTTAGCGTGGATTCTTAACAAAATTTTTCATAGTTAATTTGTTTGTTTCTTACATATTTTATTTTGTCATATGTTTTCTTCATATGCCACTTGTTGGATTCTGGGAAGTCAAAATCCAAATATGAAATTGAATGAAAATGGTTATTCTGCGGTGAACGGATACGTATATCGGTGGTTGTAAGTAGGATAGTAAATGACTGTTGAATCAGCTTCGACGAATGTACAATGTAACTTATTAAGATGAAATCTAATTATTCCTCGGGTATTACCTGCCCGTTAAAAAAAAATTTCACCATTAATATTTTGTACAAAAGAACTTTTAATTACAATCTTTATGAAAACATATATACATATATATTTTCTTCAGATGAAATCATGAATTTAATGAGTTAATATGATATTAATCTCATTTGCTTTTCGGTTTGAGCTAGAATAAGAAATCTCTAAAACTTTTTGAAACCACATATTCTTCGCAGAATATCAATGAAGTTATGGATCAATACTTCATCGTTCATTATTGTTGGTACTCCTTAGTATCTATGGTGCGTATGATGTTGATGTTTGTGGGACAGATTATGATGTCGAGACGTGTGATGCGAATGTTGTTTGTTAGTGCTGATGATGGTATTGTTGATGTTATTGATGGTGGTGCTGATTATGCTGCTGGTGCTGTTGCTGGTGTTTGCAACCTTCGCACCATGTTCTCCAAAGCCGTCACGCGAGCGCCAAGTTCGTTAACTTCTGCTAGTACACCGGGATGATTGGCGGTTGGAGCGAGCGAATGAACAAGATTTGTAATATGGGATAGTATATAATCATGATGAGATACTCTAGAAATGAGAGAGAAAATGGTGTTTCGAATAGGTTCGCCGGTAAGTGCTTCAGGTTCATTGCCAAGAGGGCAATTTGGTGGATGGAATGGATCACCTTCTTCTTGTCTCCAGTGATTTAGTATATTACGAACCCATCCCCAATTCATCCAGAATAGATGATGGGAAATTGGTTGATCCATTCCGGTGACGCTGCTTTCGGAGCCCGAATGGAAATCCATATCGGCATAACTGTCGGAATCTGAAGAATTCGAACTAGATGCGGAATCCATCTTGTATAATGGGGAAAATGAATTTTTGGTATGGAATAGATTATAGGAGTTAGATTTGGTACTCTTCAATACATAATTTACATATGTATATATAATACCAAAATCCCGTAAATTACGGTGAATCTTTGAAAAGATATCAGTCAAAGTTCGCAATAACATATATGCTAAGATAAGAATTCGTCTATACACTATCAATGCAGTAAATGCAGTAAAATGTGTCTAGACTTATGAATGATAAGCAGGTAATTTCCTAAGGATGATAAGCAGATGATTTCCGACTAGAAATGATAAGCAAAACTTTTGACATGTAGACACGGTCGAAGTCCAGACTCATTAATGCATCCTAACAACTACTAGTTAGACGCACTAATGCAAGACCTGGTTCGCTACGACCACCGCTCTGATACCAACTGAAAGGACCCGTTCATATATATTATAAACGATTCACAATAGTTGATTACATCGTGAGGTATTTGACCTCTATATGATACGTTTTACAAACATTGCATTCGTTTTTAAAAGACAAACTTTCTTTACATCAAAAATTGACAGCATGCATACCATTTCATATTACATCCAACTATAATTGACTTAATATTAATTTTGATGAACTCAACGACTCGAATGCAACATCTTTCAAAGTAGGTCATGAATGACTCCAAGTAATATCCTTAAAATGAGCTAATGCACAGCGGAAGATTTCTTTAATACCTGAGAATAAACATGCTTTAAAGTGTCAACCAAAAGGTTGGTGAGTTCATTAGTTTATCATAATCAATCATTTCCGTAATAGTAATACACCACAAGATTTCATATACATAAACGTTTTAATAAAAATATTCTAAGTGGTTGAGCACTTGGTAACCATATTTAACATTTAATCAACGTCGCATATTCCCTTTATTTTGAAATCTCACTACACTGTACCAAGTGTAGTCACTGAAAACGAAGTACTGTGCAACCGTTGAATACTGGTCGTCCAGTCCGGTTGGGGTTGTCAGGCCCGATAGATCTATCAACAGGATTCGCGTTTACAATACCGCATGTAAATGGTAGTTACCAAGCTATTAGGGAAAAATATGCAAAGTGGTACAACTCAACGTAGAATATGTTTTTAGTACTTGTGTCCATTTCGTAAAACAGTTATAAAACAGTGCATGTATTCTCAGCCCAAAAATATATATTGCAAAAGCAATTAAAAAGGGAGCAAATGAAACTCACTTTTGCCTTGAAGGTATTTAATTCGACTTGGTCTTCGATAGATATCACGAATCTAACCATATATATAATATATCAACATATTTTCTTTTTAAGTAATCGTTACATATATCCAAAAAAACCATCAAGAAAACAATAGTAACTGTTTTCGGCTAATCTTTCCAACATTTGATCAATGAAAGGTAAGGGAAAGTGATCTTTTCTGGTGGCGTCATTTAATTTTCTATAATCAATACATACACGCCATCCTGTTACAGTCCTAGTAGGAATAAGCTCATTTTTCTCATTTGTGATGACAGTCATGCCACCCTTCTTAGGCACGCATTGAACTGGGCTTACCCATGGACTATCAGAGATTGGATAAATTAAACCAGCATCTAGCAGTTTAATAATTTCTTTCTTAACAACATCTTGCATATTAGGATTTAGTCTTCATTGGCGTTGCACATATGTTTTATGACCTTCTTCCATAAGGATTTTATGTGTGCAATATGAAGGACTTATTCCTTTAATATCATGAATCTTCCATGCAATAGCTGGTTTATGAGCTTTCAACACAGAAATGAGTTGAGATTTTTCATTTTCAGTAAGAGAAGATGATATTATTACAGGTAATTCAGATTCACCATGTAAATAAGCGTATTCCAAATGGTTTGGAAGTGGCTTTAACTCTAATTTTGGTGGTTCTTCTATCGATGATTTATATCGATATCTGTCTTCTTCTTTTAGCATTTGAATTTCTTCTGTTGTTGGTTCATATCCATTAGCCATAAGTGTAGCTAACATTTCAGTTTCATCAATTGGTTCAGTACCTTCTCCTAAAGAACATTCTCCTGTTCCTTGTAATTCTGGAAATTCTTCTAACAATTCTGCATGTGATTCTATAGTTTGAATATAGTAACATGTATCATCTGCAGATTGCGGTTGTTGCATAGCTCTATCAACAGAAAAGGTAACACTCTCATCCTCTATACTTAGGGTCAATTTCTTACCGAACACGTCTATCATTGCTTTAGCCGTGTTTAAAAATGGTCTTCCTAATATGAGAGGAACTTGAGAATCTTCTTCCATGTCCAGAACAACAAAATCTACTGGAAATACTAAAGTACCAACTTTAACTAGCATGTTTTCCATTATCCCTCTAGGATATTTTACTGATCGATCGGCTAGTTGTATGCTTATTCGTGTTGGTTTCAATTCTCCAAGGCCTAGTTTAGCGTATAGTGAATACGGCATTTAATTTATACTAGCACCTAAATCTGCCAATGCTTCTATTGAACTAAGACTACCCAAAAAACATGGAATTGTGAAACTTCCTGGATCAGATAGTTTTTCTGGTATATTATTCAACAGCACTGCTGAACAATTAGCATTCATAGTAACAGCCGAGAGTTCTTCCATTTTCTTTCTATTTGAGATTAGATCTTTCAGAAATTTAGCATATCTAGGCATTCCTGAAATTACATCAATGAAAGGAAGATTTACATTTATCTGTTTAAACATATCCAAGAATTTGGATTGCTCGGCTTCAAGTCTCTCTTTTCTCATTTTACTCGGGTAAGGAAGTGGTGGTTGGTATGGTTTAACATAAGGTTTAGCCTTAACTGTGTTATCTTCATTAACCTTTTCAACTACTGGTTCTTTTTCCTTATCTTGTTCAGGTTGTGATTCTTGTGGAGTAGGAATAACTTCATCAGAAATTACAGGTATTTCAGGTGGTTTAAGTGTAATACCACTTCTTGTGGTAATGGCTTTAGCTGTTTCATTCCGGGGGTTAGCATTTGTATCACTAGGTAGACTTCCCGGTTTTCTTTCACCTATTAACCTTGCTAGGTTACTTACTTCTTGTTCCAGATTTTGAATAGAAGCTTGTTGATTTCTAAATGCTTGAGCATTTTGTTCATTGGTTTGTTTCTGAGATGTGAAAAATTGAGTTTGAGATTCAACTAGCTTCGTCATCATTTCTTCTAAATTTGGCTTTTTATCATCGGTTTGTGGTGGTTTGTTTTGAAAATTAGGTCTTTGCTGGTTGTAAGTATTGTTGGATACTTATTGATTACTAGTACCTTGTTTGTTGTTGTATGGAACATTTCAATTATAATTCTGGTTTTGATTGTAAATTGGTCTTGGCGGTTGATAATTATTTCCAGGCCTTTGGTTTAGATATGAAACATTCTCCCTTTGTTCCATTGTTAGTTCAATACTGAGACAATCTTTTGTTAAATGTGGTCCTCCACACTGCTCACAACTAATTCGTATTGAGTGTATATCCTTAGTCATCTTTTCCATTCGTCTCTCGACAGCATCTATCTTTGCGGAAATGGAATCTAAGTCATGGCTAGAATCGGCTGTAGCTGCTTTAGATGATCTAACGATATCTTTTTCTTGGTGCCACTCATGTGAGTGGGAAGCAGTGTTATCAATAATTTTATAAGCATCAGTTTTGATTTTCTTCATAATGGAACCACCAGCTGCTATATCGATGTCTTTCCTTGTAGTGATGTCGCATCCTTGGTAGAATATTTGTACTATTTGACAGGTGTCTAAACCATGTTGCGGACATCCTCTCAATAACTTTCCAAATCTTGTCCATGCCTCATATAGAGTTTCATTTGGCTTCTGTGTGAACGTAACAATTTCTCCTTGAAGTCTTACGGCTTTAGATGCCAGAAAGAATTGTTTAAGAAAATTTTCAACTAAAACGTCCCATGTATCAATCGCCCCTTCAGGTAACGATTCCAACCAATCTTTGGCTTCTCCCTTTAAAGTCCAGGAAAATAACATGAGATATATCTGTTCATCCTCAACTTCTCTTATTTTAAATAGAGTGCAGATTCTATTAAATGTACGAAGATGTTCATTTGGATCTTCCTTTGGCGCACCACTAAATTGGCATTGATTAGTCACCATATGTAGAATTTATCCTTTGATTTCATAATCTGGCGCATTAATGTCTGGATGAGTAATTGCGTGACCTTGGCCAGTGCATTTAGCTCTCATTCGGTCTTCCATACTTAGAGGTTCCAGATTTTCCATAATTGAATTTGTTGAATCTGAATCACTAGAGGAATCTGATTTAATGGTTCGTTCCTCAACAATCTCTGTTTGAATGATTGGTGGTTTCGGAGGAAAAATTAGTGGTTCAGGATCTATGAATTGTCCCTGAATATTTTCCGGATTCTCAATTGTGAGGTCGGGTTCAAAAAATGGATTATCGAAAATTTGAATTGCAGTACTTGGTCGACTGGATGACGATTCTAAAGAAAAATCAACGGCGGTAATATTTGCTAGATGTCTTGATCGAGTTACAGGTGGTGAACGTACAAAAGGTGGTGAACGTTTTGCTCGGTGCATTCACTGAATATCTTATTAGTTTTTAAAAAGAAAGAAAAATTATAGAAGTTATCCAATTAATAGACTTTTCTGATTTTGCCCACGTTTCGAATAGCCAAAAGATGCATCAGAGGGGCAGGATTCGTTTGGTCTCAATATAATCGAGTACTGTTTGGCTCTAATAACCCGGTCCACGTACAAATCCAACTATTACTACGAACCAGAAAATTTTGATGTCTATCAATTTAACCGCTTAAAATAATTTTTCGTAATTTAAAGAAATTTAGAGAAGAAGTAGAAAATTCTATGTCCTAAAAACTAGAATGGCGAGAAATAAGAAAGAAAAAGAGCGCGTCGGTATTAAAATTGGAGAAATAAGAAAGAAAAAGAGTGACTTATAAAACTTTAAAACACTCGACTAACCCAACATTATTATTATCACTAACTTAAAATTAAAATTGCAAATTGAGATTACTAATTGGAGTGAAAATTGATACATAGGTAAAAGGCGTCGAAAAATAAAAATAAGAAAGTAGCGCGTTGAAACTTAAAAAGGAACTAAAAACTAAGAATTAAAAGTTGCGTCTAAAAATATTAAAGCTTACAAGTAAAACTATATCCCAAATGGCAATAACTTAAAAAGGTACTAAAACTTAAAAACGGTGTCGCAAAATTCTAAAGCACCTAAATCTTAGTCTAAAGAAAAAGCACTTATGGGATTTTACGGCAAAGCCTAAAAATCTAGAAAAATAAAAATAACTAAGGCAAAAACTATATCTTAAAAACTAAAAACGAGCGAAAAACACAAATATTACGCTAAAATAATTAAAAGGAGACAAAATATAAAAATATACTAAAAGTTGTAAAAATTAAAATTTTTATAAAAATATTATTTTTATATTATTTATTTTATAAAACTATTAATTTTATAAATTAATTAAACTAATTTAACTAAATAATACAAATTAAATAATAAGTAAAACTAAAACTTAAATAATAAAATAATAAAACTTAAATAATAAAATAAGTAAAACCTAATTAGGGTTTTAAATTAATTATAATTAATAATAATAACCCGTAATGATTGCAGTTTTTAGGGTTAACTGGCGTGTCAGGTGCCTTCATGCGATCGCATGAGTCCTAAGTTACCCGGCCATGCGATCGCATGGGCTAGGGTTTCGGGCCAGTGACTGGGCTGCTACAGTACTGGACTCGAATTTATTTATATTTTTTTTTTTCTGTTTTGCTGTTTTATATAATTATATAATATATATATATAAATTAAATAAAATTTATATTTTTATAAAATAAAGATAAAGAAACTTTTATAGAACTTATAAATTTAACAAACTCTTAAAAATATTTATATTTTTGTTTTTCTTTTTATATTTTAGAATATTTAAAACGTATTTTTACAAAAGCGTATTTTTTTTATAAAATTAAACTTAAAAATAAAAATCTTTTTTTTTTATATTAGCGTTGCGCTTTCGGCGTTTAAGATCCCCGGCAGCGGCGCCAAAAATACTTGATGTTATGCGAGGTGTATATGAAATAGCTTTATTTTTACTAGGAAATACTATTAAATACGATACAATTTTACACAAGATATTTATTTATTTAGAGAACTGATATAACTAAACCTTGCTACAACACTTATAGGCAGTGTACCTAATCGTACAGTAGTGTAGTTTTTAGTAAGTCCGGTTCGTTCCACAGGAAAAATCTTTTAAACAAAGCTTAACGCTATATTAGTTTTAATTTATAAAAATATAAATATATATAAGTAATATTATTATTATAAAAAGGGGGGTTTTACCGTTTAATGACCGGTTTGTCGATTTTAAAACTTTAGTCGCAGTTAAAACCTAATGTAAAATATTAAATAAATAAAAGACTTAATTTAAAGCGTAAAGTAAATAACGATAATGAAAATGCGATAAATAAAAGTGCGATGAAATAAAATTGCGATAATTAAAAAGTGCAATTAAATACAATGACAATAAATAAAAGTGCGATAATTAGAAGTGCAATTAAATATAAAATAAAGGAAATTAAATATGAAATAAAGGAATTATGCTTATTTAAACTTTCGTAATCATGATATTTGACGTGTTGATTTTAGTTTTATGCCCATGGGTTAATTATCCTTTGTCCTGGATTATTCAATATGTCCGTCTGGTTTTTGTCCATAACAGTCCATCAGTCATAAATATAAAGTGCGAGTATCCTCGTCAAATTATCCTTATACCCGAAGTCAAATATTCCAACTAATTGGGGACTTAAACTGTAACAAGGTTTTAATACTTTGTTTAATAATTACACCAGGTTATCGACTGCGTGTAACCCAAGGTTTTAATACTTTGTTATCAATTATACCAAGTGTCCTTGTACATAATTTCACCCCTGTTTTAATAATTCCATAGACTATTAATCCATTCCCGTGTCCGGTTAAATGAACGATTATTCGTACATATAAATATCCCACCCATCGTGTCTGATCGAGTGTATATGGTTATTTATAGGGACGTCCAATTGTAAATCTTTATATTAAAATTAACAAACTATCATTTAGTTAAACAAATATAAAGCCCACTAATAGCCCATAGTCTAATTTCCACAAGTGTCGTTCTTTTGTCCAAACCCCAATTATGGTACAAAGCCCAATTACCCAATTTTAGTATTTAACCCAACATCATGATTACTTCGTTTTAAATAAGCATAATAATAATTTAGCTACGAGACATTAATGTAAAAAGGTTGAACATAACTTACAATGATTAAAAATAGCGTAGCGTTACACAGATAGAATTTCAACTTACACCCTTACAACATTCGCTAACATACCCTTATTATTAAAATTTAAAATTAAAATTAAAATTAAAATACTCTTTCGTCATCATGTGCTTGAAAGCGGACCATGGAAGTGCGTAGGCGGTATTCTGTCCTACGTAATCCATGTAGGTATTCCACCATGTCAAAGCAGTACCCCTGAAAGTATGTGTGGCATACTTAACTTTATCCTCTTCTGCGCAGTTGCTGATTGCGAACACGGCTTCAACCTTCTCTGTCCACCGCTTTAGTCCAACGGGTCCTTCAGTTCCTTCAAACTCATTGGGTTTGCAGGCTATAAAAGCTTTGTAGGAACATCCTACCCGGTTGCCATTGTTTCCTCCACTGCTGGAACCCAATTGGTTATTGTTGTTCATTGCATTCACCACTGCAGCCATATTTGCAGCGAAAGCTTGAAGTTCTTCTGTGTTCAATTGTTGTTATCTAATAGTTGGAGGAGCCATTTCCTTCAAAAATAGCCGAATGAGTTAATCATATAGAATTTTTAGAAGTAGTCAAAAAGTATTTTGTAGCTTAATATGAACTTATTATTATAAAAGGCTTTTCTTCATATTAGCGTTTTATAACTATAATAATGTTCATACTTAGCATCTAACACACAAATTAACTACTAAAATTCTAATATGAAAAACTATGGTAAGTTAATACGTTACTACGTAATAATAAGTTGTAATAATGATAATAATAAACCTTCCATGCTTATTCTTATTATTATACAATCATAAGAAAAATTACATTGCGGATTTTCTTACAAAATTAAACACACAATATAATACATATTATACAATGCATGGAATACAGGATAGCTGCCGATGGTTCAAGAATGGCGAGATTTCTTAGATGTTGACGTTGTTTCTTTCCCAGCCAAACGTTTGGATTTTCATTTGGATAGTTCTTTTTCCAATTCCTCCCAATTGGTTCTTTCGGCTAATTGTTTGGGAGCAAAACCAACAGTCGTTATACGAGCGGTCATTTTATAAACTGGTCTCTTAGGTGGTTCAGGTGGATGATCACAAACATTTTGGGTCATAATAGGTTCATTGGGTTTGGGATCGGGTATAACAGCCAAAGATTTTCCCAAATCACGTTGTGGTTCGGTAATTTCCACAACTTCTTCAGGATCCTCTTCTTCGGGTTCCTCCTCTGGATCTTCTTCTGGATCCTCTTCTGGAACCTCTTCTAGCAATTGTGAATCTTTCCAATTTTCCCAACAATTTTCCACTTTAATGGTAGCATCAAAAGTTAACTTTTCCGTTGGTTCATAAGTCGTATGCTTTGACTCAGCCTCCGAATCACTTGATAAGTAAATGAAATTTGAATCACTAAAGATGCTTATATGATCGGATGAAGTCATCTATCACATAATAGCAGACACGTTAAGAGAATGATATATCTTATAATATTTATATGTTAATAATCTTATGTTTCCAACAATTATATTAAGCAATCATTTTTAAAATAATTACGGTCGAAGTCCAGACTTACTAATGCATCAAAAATCAGTTAGACACACTAATGAAAAATTTTCTGATTCTCTAAGACCAACGCTCGGATACCAACTGAAATGCCCCGTTCATATTAATTATAAACGTTTCATATTAATTGGTTTCTTTGCGAGGTTTTGACCTCTATATGAGACGTTTTTCAAATCTTGCATTCGTTTTAAAAAAATAACCATAACCTTTATTATTGAATAAAGGTCTTAATGACATAATTTAGATTGTCTATCAAAGACAATCTCCTCAAATAAATAAGTTTTTACACAACCCATTACAATATGATCAAATATATTACAACAAATACTCCGAATGCAAGTTTAAACAATATAAACAATTATGCCGACTCCAAATCTTGACCTTGGGTTGGCATACGACAGTGGAAGCATTTTTAATATTCACCTAAGAATAAACATGCTTAAAACGTCAACAAAAATGTTGGTGAGTCATAGGTTTAATTTCTATATAATAATCATAACATTTAATAAGCCACAAGATTTCATTTAATTAAATGCGCAGGATCATTACAACTGCAAAAATCATTCATACAATGAGTCACCTGGTAACCGACCTTGACATAGAGCGCTTAAGATATCTGGCATCATACATTCCACTATTCAAATGTATGACAAGAACCCTTCGAAGTACTAAAGCATTTCCACTATTCGAAAATGGGGGTGGTTGGTGCCCGTAGATCTACCTTTAGGATTCGCGTCAATTAGTGTTTTTCACTAATTCTTAGGTTACCAAGCATAATAATAATAAGTACAGATATCCGGTATAACAAAACAGTCGTAGAATGTAGTTTCATGAACTTGTGCTTATTTTGTAAAACATTTATAAATTTGCATATATTCTCATCCCAAAATAATTTAGATTGTAAAAATGGAACTATAACTCACTTGTGATGATTTTCGAATAGATGGTGATAAGACTTGGCCTTTTGAAAAATTCACGAACCTGATAATAATATTCTTGTGTCAAGATATATATATATATATATATATATATATATATATAATTAATATTCCATACTTATGATACTTGTGATAATTTTAATTGTCCATTGTTAGTAGTCCAACGTTTGTAGTCCCATAGTCCAATAGTCCAACAATATAAATATATATATAAATATAAATGCGTATATTGTGTTAGGATTCACTAACACTATAATATATTGTCTTAATATAATAAGACACATAATATGTATATTGTCTGAAGTAATCCGCGACCCATTGTGTAGTGACCCGAACTTTTCCATGTTTATATATATTAATTGAGATTGATATTTACATGATTAAATGTTTCCAACATGTTAAGCAATCAAACTTGTTAAGACTTGATTAATTGAAATATGTTTCATATAGACAATTGACCACCCAAGTTGACCGGCGATTCACGAACGTTAAAACTTGTAAAAACAACATGACGATATATATATGGATATACATATGGTTAACATGAGATTATGATAAGTAAGTATCTCCATAAGTATATTAACAATGAGTTATATACATATAAACAAGACTACTAACTTAAGGATTTCGAAACGAGACATATATGTAACGATTATCGTTGTAACGGCATTTAAATGTATATATATATATATCATATTAAGATATATTAATATATCATAATATCATGATAATATAATAATTTAATATCTCATTAGATATAATAAACAATGGGTTAACAACATTAATTGAGATCGTTAACTTAAAGGTTTCAAAACAACACTTACATGTAACGACTAACGATGACTTAACGACTCAGTTAAAATGTATATACATGTAGTGTATTTAGATGTATTAAAATACTTTTGGAAGACTTCAAGACATATATCAAAACACTCATACTTAACGAAAATGGTTACAGTTACTTTCCCATTCTTTTCTTGCATCAAGAATTCTAGTCGTATTCTTACCCGTATTATACACAGCTTCAAAACGTACTTACTATGGGTATATACCAATAGGAACTAGCATGGGATTCCACTCTTGATTATGTCATGTATGACTAATCAATTTTAACTTCTACCATGAGCTAGTCAACTAACTAGAACTCCTTTTAACCCCACTCACCAATCACCAATTACCACTCATCATTCACTCCATTTCACTTCCAATTCTCTTTCTAATTCTCTCTCAACACACACACACACTATTATGAACGTATTTTTCCAGTATTTAATCATCATCTTCATCAAAAATTACTTCAAGCATCAAGCTATAATCATCATAGGAAGAACACTTCAAGAACACTTCAAAAATTCCTTCAAGTTTACTAATTTACTTCCAAGCTTTCTAATCCATTCCAAGTAATCATCTAAGATCAAGAAACCTTTGTTATATACAGTAGGTTATCTTTCTTATTCAAGGTAATATTCATATTCAAACTTTGATTCAATTTCTATAACTATAAACTATCTTAATTCGAGTAAAAATCTTACTTGAACTTGTTTTTGTGTCATGATCCTACTTCAAGAACTTTCAAGCCATCCAAGATCCTTTGAAGCTAGATCATTTCTTGTCACTTCCAGTAGGTTTACCTACTAAACTTGAGGTAGTAATGATGTTCATAACATCATTCGATTCATATATATAAAACTATCTTATTCGAAGGTTTAAACTCGTAATCACTAGAACATAGTTTAGTTAATTCTAAACTTGTTCGCAAACAAAAGTTAATCCTTCTAACTTGACTTTTAAAATTAACTAAACACATGTTCTATATCTATATGATATGCTAACTTAATGATTTAAAACCTGGAAACACGAAAAATACCGTAAAACCGGATTTACACCGTCGTAGTAACACCGCGGGCTGTTTTGGGTTAGTTAATTAAAAACTATGATAAACTTTGATTTAAAAGTTGTTATTCTGAGAAAATAATTTTTATTATGAACATGAAACTATATCCAAAAATTATGGTTAAACTCAAAGTGGAAGTATGTTTTCTAAAATGGTCATCTAGACGTCGTTCTTTCGACTGAAATGACTACCTTTACAAAAATGACTTGTAACTTATTTTTCCGACTATAAACCTATACTTTTTATGTTTAGATTCATAAAATAGAGTACAATATGAAACCATAGCAATTTGATTCACTCAAAACGGATTTAAAATGAAGAAGTTATGGGTAAAACAAGATTGAATAATTTTTCTAATTTTAGCTACGTGAAAATTGGTAACAAATCTATTCCAACCATAACTTAATCAACTTGTATTGTATATTATGTAATCTTGAGATACCATAGACACGTATACAATGTTTCGACCTATCATGTCGACACATCTATATATATTTCGGAACAACCATAGACACTCTATATGTGAATGTTGGAGTTAGCTATACAGGGTTGAGGTTGATTCCAAAATATGTATAGTTTGAGTTGTGATCAATACTGAGATACATATACACTGGGTATTGGATTGATTCAAGATAATATTTATCGATTTATTTCTGTATATCTAACTGTGGACAACTAGTTGTAGGTTACTAACGAGGACAGCTGACTTAATAAACTTAAAACATCAAAATATATTAAAAGTGTTGTAAATATATTTTGAACATACTTTGATATATATGTATATATTGTTATAGGTTCGTGAATCAACCAGTGGCCAAGTCTTACTTCCCGACGAAGTAAAAATCTGTGAAAGTGAGTTATAGTCCCACTTTTAAAATCTAATATTTTTGGGATGAGAATACATGCAGGTTTTATAAATGATTTACAAAATAGACACAAGTACGTGAAACTACATTCTATGGTTGAATTATCGAAATCGAATATGCCCCTTTTTATTAAGTCTGGTAATCTAAGAATTAGGGAACAGACACCCTAATTGACGCGAATCCTAAAGATAGATCTATTGGGCCTAACAAACCCCATCCAAAGTACCGGATGCTTTAGTACTTCGAAATTTATATCATATCCGAAGGGTGTCCCGGAATGATGGGGATATTCTTATATATGCATCTTGTTAATGTCGGTTACCAGGTGTTCACCATATGAATGATTTTTATCTCTATGTATGGGATATGTATTGAAATATGAAATCTTGTGGTCTACTGTTACGATTTGATATATATAGGTTAAACCTATAACTCACCAACATTTTTGTTGACGTTTTAAGCATGTTTATTCTCAGGAGATTATTAAGAGCTTTCGCTGTCGCATACTTAAATAAGGACGAGATTTGGAGTCCATGCTTGCATGATATTGTGTAAAAACTGCATTCAAGAAACTTATTTTGTTGTAACATATTTGTATTGTAAACCATTATGTAATGGTCGTGTGTAAACAGGATATTTTAGATTATCATTATTTGATAATCTACGTAAAGCTTTTTAAACCTTTATTGATGAAATAAAGGTTATGGTTTGTTTTAAAATGAATGCAGTCTTTGAAAAACGTCTCATATAGAGGTCAAAAACCTCGCAACGAAATCAATTAATATGGAACGTTTTTAATCAATAAGAACGGGACATTTCAGTTGGTATCCGAGCGTTGGTCTTAGATAACCAGAATTTTGCATTAGTGTGTCTTATCTAGTTTGTTAGGATGCATTAGTGAGTCTGGACTTCGACCGTGTTTACTTGAAAAATGATTGCTTAACAAATTTTGTTGGAAACTATATATTTTTAACATGTGAATATTATGTGATATATTAATCTCTTAACTCGTTTGATATTAAGTGATAGATGTCTACCTCTAGAACAAGTCCCATTGACTCACCTAATAATAATGAAGAGTCAAATGTAAATTGGAATGATTCGTGGACTGATTCACAAGTTCCCGAAGAGGAACTGGAAGAAGAGTCGGAACCGGAAGAAGAATCGGAACCGGAAGAAGAATCAGAACAGGATGAAGAAATAGAACCGGCGGGGGAAATAATAAAACGGTTAAGTAAAAGAAAATCCTCAACCAACTGACCAAGGTTAATTATGGTCAATGGTGTTTCCGCCAAGGAAGCAAAATATTGGGAGGATTACCAATTCTCCGATGAATCGGATTCCGACGAGAATTCCGATGATGTTATTGAAATTACCCCAACTGAATTTAAAAGGCAAAAGAAAATAATAAGGGAAAGGGCATAAAAATAGAGAAATCTAATTCCAACCCCGATGAACTTTATATGTATCGTCAACCCCCGAAGTCCTTAAGTTGTAACAATGACCCGGGAACCTCTAAACCACCAGGGTTTTCTAAACCAATGTGGATAACGACGGCTCGTATTAGGGGAACATCATATATTCCTAGAAACTTGGAAAAACGAACCAAAACCGAAGAAGAAGAAACAAGCGAGTCGGAATAAGATAGTTGTATTCGTGTGGTGTAATATAAGTAATATAGTGTGCTTATGCTTTATGATATATGTAAAAATTGCTTGTATTAATAAGTATTTTTTTTTATGAATCTAACTCTTGTTTATTTTACAGTATAAAAACACAAAATGGATAGACAACCCAATATTTTAAGAGACCTACCCGGAGACATGATTGATGAAATCTTGTCTAGAGTCGGTCAGAATTCTTCGGCACAACTATTTAAGGCGAGATCAGTTTGTAAGACATTCGAAGAACGTTCCAAGAATGCCTTGGTTTATAAAAGGCTTTCGTTCGAAAGATGGGGGATATCACATTGGGAAATCCATAAGTTACGATGTGTTTACTTTGACGCATATATTGCGGGGAACCCAAATGCTATTTTACGCAATGGGTTAAGAAATTATTTTGACTCAATATATCCGAATATTGGACTTCGTGATTTAGAAAAAGCGGCTAACATGCAACATAAAGAAGCATGTTATGCTTACGGATTAGTAATGTTCGCTTCTCACCAAAGTGAGAACAAGAACATCGGGCTACAACTATTAAACAAAACGTTCCCACAAGTGACGGAGTCGGTAATTGGGGTAAGAAATGAGGTTTTTAGATTATTACGGGACTGTTGGACATTACGTAACCCTCGTCCCTTTGACGATGTTACAACACGCTGTCTTATCAACAGCCATAACGGTTATGTTCCACAAGACCAAGGATGGGAAGTAATCCTAGTAAAACCAGAATGCATGACTTGTTTCTGGACGTATGAATTACGTGTCTTTATTGCCTTTGCTGAACGACTTGTGTACTAGCTAGAATTATCTTCACAACCATCTTGTATCAAATTTATTGTGTGCTATATTTCATGCTATATGTAAAATAAGCGGTATTGTAAGTTTGTAAAATATTGTGTAAAAGTTTGAACGCGAAATATTATTATAATCAGTTTTTCATATAGAATTGTAGTAGTTGAATTGTATATTAGCTACTAAGTATGAACTTAACGGGTAGGTACTACCCGAATTTAAACTTATAAAATGCTAATATGAAGAAAAAGCTTTTATAAATGAGTTCATATTATGCTACGAAATACTATTAACTACTCTTAATATTCTGTATGATTAACTTGTTCCATTTGACTATTTTGAAGGAAATGGCACCGACTACTCGACACACCGTGAATATGAATGAAGAGGAATTCCGTACTTTTCTAGCTTCAAACATAGCCGCAGTACAGGCTGCGCTACATACCAACAATAACCTTGGATCTAGCAGTACAGGAAATCGTGTAGGATTGATGTCAAAGCTAAGGTATACGAAATAGTTTATATTGGAAAAACTATTAAATACGATACAATTTTACACAAGATATTTATTTATTTATAGAATGGATATACTTAAACCTTGCTACAACACTTATAGGCAGTGTACCTAATCGTACAGTAGTGTAGTTTTTAGTAAGTCCGGTTCGTTCCACAGGGAAATCTTTAAACAAAGCTTAACGCTATATTAGTTTACTTTTATAAAAATACAAATATATATTTAAGTAATATTATTATTATAAAGGGGGGTTTTTACCGTTTAATGACCGGTTTGTCGATTTTAAAACTTTAGTCGCAGTTAAAACCTAATGTAAAATATAAAATAAATACAAGACTTAAATTAAAGCGTAAAGTAAATAACGATAATGAAATTGCGAATAATAAAAGTGCGATAAAATAAAATTGCGATAATTAAAAAGTACGATAATTAAAAGTGAGATTAAATAACAATAAATAAAAGTGCGATAATTAGAAGTGCAATTAAATATAAAATAAAGGAAATTAAATATGAAATAAAAGAATTATGCTTATTTAAACTTCCGTAATCATGATGTTTGACGTGTTGATTTTAGTTTTATGCCCATGGGTTAATTGTCCTTTGTCCTGGATTATTTAATATGTCCGTCTGGTTTTTGTCCATAACAGTCCATCAGTCATAAATATAAAGTGCGAGTGTCCTCGTCAAATTATTATTATACCCGAAGTTAAATATTCCAACTAATTGGGGATTCGAGTTGTAACAAGGTTTTAATACTTTGTTTAATGAATACACCAGGTTATCAACTGCGTGTAAACCAAGGTTTTACTACTTTGTTAACAATTACACCAATTACCCTTGAATGTAATTTCACCCCTGTTTTAATAATTCTAGTGGCTATTAATCCATTCCCGTGTTCGGTTAAATGAACGATTATTCGTACATATAAATACCCCGCCCATCGTGTCCGATCGAGTGTGTATGGTAATTTATAGGGACGCCCAATTGTAAATCTTTATATTAACATTAACAAACTATCATTTAGTTAAACAAATATAAAGCCCATTAATAGCCCATAGTCTAATTTCCACAAGTGTCGTTCTTTTGTCCAAACCCCAATTATGGTACAAAGCCCAATTACCCAATTTCAGTAATTAGCCCAACATCATGATTACTTTGTTTTAAATAAGCATAATAATAACTTAGCTACGAGACATTAATGTAAAAAGGTTGAACATAACTTACAATGATTAAAAATAGCGTAGTGTTACACGGACAGAATTTCGACTTACACCCTTACAACATTCGCTAACATACCCTTATTATTAGAATTATAATTAAAATTAAAATATAAATTATAAATATAAATATAAATTTTACGTATGATAAGAGAAGAAAAAGATTGGTGAAAATGCGATCAAAATTCGGTTGGCTTTATAGGCAGTTTTTCAATTTGGGGCTCCGCGACTCGCGGTGAAAACCTCTTCAAACTCCGCGAGTCGCGGAGGTTACTTTTACAGCTCAGAGGAGTTTGGCTCTTTGTTTACCGACGGTTTATAATATATATATAATATATATATATAATTAATATAATTAATTATATATTATATTATATTTATATGCATAGTTAACTTGTAATTTTTAGTCCGTTGCGTCGAGCGTTAAGAGTTGACTCTGGTCCCGGTTCCGGATTTTCGAACGTCCTTGCGTACAATTTTATATTTTGTACTTTGCGTTTTGAATCTTGTACTCTTGTAATTTCGAGACGTTTCTTATCAATAATTGGAACCTCTTTGATTGTCTTTTGTTCTTTTGAGCTTTTTGGTCGTTTGCGTCTTCAATTCGTCGAATCTGTCTTTTGTCTTCACCTTTTATTATTTAAACGAATATCACTTGTAAATAGAACAATTGCAACTAAAAGCTTGTCTTTCTTGAGGAATAATGCTATGAAATATATGTTCGTTTTTAGCATTATCAAATATTCCCACACTTGAGCGTTGCTTGTCCTCAAGCAATATCGTCTTGAAATACAAGAATCACTTCTTTATTCTTCACACTTTGTACATCAGTGATTTCTATACGGTGATATAAACAATGGTAGTAACGATATGGTTTACAGTCCCACATGACTATAAAAATTTAGATCCATTAAGGAAATTGGATCTTTATGAAAACATTTGATCTTTTGAAATCTAGTTTTTACCCTAGATAAGTTTTCCGGAATAACCCTTTACCGGTGTTTGCAAAATATTTTTGTGGGTTTGGTGGGTTTCAGATTTGAAAATTTTAGCTCAAAACTTGCGGTTTTGTGTCACCCACTTGCTAACCTTGTATTTGGAAAGCAACACGTCCAGTTTACTTGTCCCGTATATTACCTTTAGGTAAACTACCGTCCGGTTGTAAAGGAAAGCGTTGAACAAGCAACTGTTAAGGCAATGTCCCCTGACATGCTTTTAATTATGGTCTATAACGTGTCGGACGCAATTACTATCCTTGGTAGGAGCAATAGTAAAGCTCACCCTTATAATTTTTCGGTATGGCACAAGGTCCTGTCTTTGACCACTATGCAACCACCGTTCTTACGGTTGACACCCGATTTAGTTCAGGTGACCTAATGAATTCCAGGTGAATTCCTAGGATTTTACGTTCAATGGTAATGAACGCATTGAAAATAGGTTTTCAGAAAACAAATCGGTTTGTAATTTTGATCAAAATATTTTCTCGTTCAAGCTCGAGTTTAGATATCATTGAATTCCATGAGTTTGTAATTCTCAATCTTTAAGGTCAATCTCTAGGATTGAGTAATATCAGTCTTAAAAGCTGATTTTTAATCTTTAAGGAGATTATCCTTTCTGGGGATCTGATTCATTAGTCCTATCCAGCTAATTTGCATGGTGCCCCCCGTTGTACAAGATAAATCCTTCTCATGGTTAGGATAAATCTGACCACTTGGCGACCCTGTTTAATGCTGAGGTCCGTGGATTTCCTGCTGATTTTAGTGATGACTTTTCTAGATTTTTCGTCAACCTACAGCTGGTCTGGACGACAACTTCATGACCTAAATCAAGAAGCGCGTGTCTTTTTCGGAAGACTTTACTTCCTTTTAATGATGGAATTGATTTATCATGTAGATCCATCTCTTCTTTTCTTTCATCGGGTAAAAACAGTTTAGTTTAGTCCAAAGCAAAAGTATTTTCAGTTATTTGTTACAGATATATGTGACATATGTTTAAGATAACTTGGCAAATTTTCCCACACTTGGCTTTTATTTTCCTTTTTATCGTCCTCTATTCCATTTTAAATGAATTTTAACATTTTGGTTTGTTTCTCAATTTATGTCCTTTTTGAGGTAACAATAATTTCGGTGTTCAAACCTAGTTTTATCGTTCATAAATATGTATAAACATGATTTTGAATTCATTTAATTGAAAATTTTGAAAAATTTTACTAGAATTGGGTAGTCAGTATATAAGACTAGGGCTGTTCTTTTTTTATCAGAGAGCACTAGATTCTAATACAACTACTGCTTTACTAGTATTTTTAATGGTAATCAAGTGTTTAAGATAAAAATTTTAAAATCCGAAAGAATTTAACCCCTTCCCACACTTAAGATCTTGCAATGCCCTCATTTGCAAGAAATCAGTAACAATTTAAATTATTGAGGGTGATTTGTGTGAAAATGATTAAATTTTACCAAAGTTTCCAAATATATTGGCGTTTGTTTGCTGAATGATAAATGGTGCACATCATTTGTTCATTCCGTCTTGTTGTTATTTCACATATATTTTGCATCTTGTCGTCAAAATTAGTTGCTTTTGCTGAACTTAATGCCAGTCTTTGAAAATGCGTTGTTTTACCCTGTTGTGTACATAAGATAAACTGCAAATATATATACATATTTTTGAAGTTTGGTATATTACCCCACATTCAAAAATTATTAAAATCTAAGAATAAAAGTTAGACAATTATAAAAATGATTACAATATTAACAAAAGTATTAAATGTATCAATAATTACAACTTACAAAAAAAAAAAAAAAAGTAAACTAAGGATGATATTGGTACCAATAGGGGTTCCAGACATAACCATAAGTGCTATAGAATGCTTCGGCAGGGTCATACGTAGGATATGGTGGCTGCATCTCTATAGACCAAGGAGGGAAGATGGGTTTCGGTGTAGGAATATAGTTTCTACCTATATGTTGGCAATGAGCTATGATTTGGTTCTGATGAACTTGCCAATCTTCAAATGCTCTCTGTCTAGCATTTTCGTATTCCTGAGAAGCTATAAACCTATGCATTTCTTGCATCTCATTCCCCCCTCCTACATTACCTTGTTGTTGGTTTCTCTCCACCTGTGGATGTCTACCATGGTATCGTACTGCGGCGTTATTTTGCCTTTTCAAAACTTTCGCACCATGGTATACATTTAAACCTATAGTATCGCGGGGTTCCGGTTCTTCTACTAATAATCCCTCCCGACTTATATCCACACCGAGATATTCACCAATCAAAGTAATAAAAATACCACCTCCTATTATGCTATGTGGTCGCATCCCCCGAACTATAGCTGATAAATAATAACCCACACAATACGGTATACTTACAGCGCTTTGTGGGTCTCGAATACACATATGGTAAAACAAATCTTGTTCATTTACCTTTTCCTTGTTTTTACCCCTTTGTGTAATCGAATTAGCTAAAAACCTATGTATCACTCTTAATTCGGCTCTATCTATATCCAAATAAGAGTAATTTCCCCCTTTGAAACGGTGATGGCTTGTCATTTGACTCCACACACCGTGTGTATCAAAATTTTCATCTATCTTTCTACCGTTTAGTATCAATCCTCTACAATCGGCAGACGCTAACTCCTCAGGCGTATATATACGTAAAGCCTGAGCCATGTCCAGTAAAGACATGTGGCGCATCGAACCGCCTAACAAAAATCTAATAAAAGAACGATCGGTTAAACTAGCTACCCGATCATTCAACTCTATACTACATAACAATTCTTCACACCATACTTTATATACAGGTCTACGTATGGTGAATAAATGTACCCAGTCATTAAAAGAAGAATTACCATACCTCTGTACAAGTAATTCCCTAATTGGCCCGGCCAATTCTACAGCTTCTAAGGGTCCCCATTCTATGACCCTTGGTACCTCAACAACCTTAGAATGAAGAGTATGCAAACCCCTTTGATATTTTGAATAATCTATCCAAAGTCTGTCAAATCTCAGGTTCGGGTGCAACTCTTCCAAGTGCATATCGGAAAAGGTCATGACTGGATGAGGTATATCCTGCTTGTAGTAGTTATCCACCTCCTGTTGTTCCAAATTCTCAGCAGGAGCATTGCGGGCTTGGGATGAAGATTCACCCCTTTCATTCTGCAAAACACATCAAACACAATTTTTGTGCATCCAAATATACATTAGTGTCAGCAAAATCATCAATCAAAATAATTACAATGACATTATCAATTTATATCAAACTTAAGCTCATTTTCACATTTTTATCAAATCTACACTTTTTCAAATAAGCATATACGAAAATGTTCGCCAAGTTCATAAGCATTCAACTCAAATAACATGTCAAAATAATCATTACTAGCAATTAAACAAGTCTCAAATGGCATTATCTTTCAAAAATCAAGTTCATGAATTTTAGACTTGAAAAAGTCCACTTTAATTCTCAAAATCATGTTTAGGCTCAAAGTTTGGATCATTTAACTACCTAGACATGTTACACTACTCAATTTAGCAACAATTCATGACAAAAATCGGCCATAACCTGTTTATATCAAAAAGCCCCAAATTTGCTCAAGAACACAAACCCTAGATTATTCAAAATTTGAAGTTTAAGGCTTCTAATCATGTTAAACAGCATCAATCTAGGTTATACAAGCATAATACATAAACAATTTAAGCCTAATTACACTAAAAAGCATCAAAATCAAATTGGGAAAAAAAATGACTCAAGAACACCTAATTTCGGATTAAATGGTGTTTAGGTGTAGAAATTTACCGTTTTTCTTGAGTAATTCTTAGATAGCATCCTTCTCAACATGATTTTAGCAAAAGATTTGGTGATTAACGGTTAAAAATTGTGATTTTGGGGGTTTTTTCTCGGGTATTTTCGGAGTATTTCGCAGCTATTTTCTGTTTTGGGTGTGTGAAACTGAGCTGTTGCAGCTCTTTATTTTTTTTCTGTAATCCGACTCCTCCGCGAGTCGCGGAGATTAACCCTCCAAACTCCGCGAGTCGCGGAGTTTGGTATTTTTTTTTTTTTGTTTATAATCATTAACTTATTAAAACAATTAAGTAATTAATTTTAAAATTATGTTTCCCTTCTTATTTAGGACGAGGTCGTTTCGGATCGATGTCCTAGTCCGTCATTCGACAAAATTTTAAAATTTGTCTTTTTGTAGCGATTGTTTTAAAAGCTAAGATTTTTGGGTTTTTTCAATGTTTTTGGCATACTTTAATTCAATAAGATTAAAAATAATGATATTAAAAGTTCTCGTCCCTCCCTCGGGTAAAGCAATTTCGGTTCAAAGACCTAGTCTTCAACTTACGATGAATTTTAAAAATCATATTCTTAACTTAATGAGATAAAGTAAATTTTTGTTTTTAAATTCACACAACTTAAATATAAAATTCAAAATTAATATTGAAAATTCACACCAAACTTAAAATTTGAAATGCATAAAATTAAAAATTTATATTTTAAAAATTAAAAATTCACACC
The DNA here is from genome assembly GCF_046630445.1 of Rutidosis leptorrhynchoides. Taxonomy (NCBI): domain Eukaryota; kingdom Viridiplantae; phylum Streptophyta; class Magnoliopsida; order Asterales; family Asteraceae; genus Rutidosis; species Rutidosis leptorrhynchoides. The sequence continues at coordinate 288,217,034 of NC_092342.1, read as the reverse complement.
AACTTTAATTTAAAAATTTATAAATTTATATCAAACTTATATTAATTTTTCAAATATTTACAATTTTAAATATATTGTTTTTACAAAGTTTACAATATTAATTTAAGATTTAAATATTAATTTTAAAAACATGGTAAAAATAAATTTAAAAATCTTTTTGTCTTTTTATCCCACTTTAATCAATCAAATATTATCAAAAATATGCGCCCCTCTTTTCGGTAAAGTAATTTCGGTTCCAAGACTTAATTTAACTCATGACGAATTTTTGAAATATTTTGTGTTGATTGATTAAAGATATTTATACCTTAAGAATAAACGTTAAATTTCGCAGTGATGTAATAAATTTTTGAATGATATCAATAATTTCGGTCGCCAAACCTAATTTTATTTAATACCAATTTAATACTTTTTAGCGAACAAATTAGCGTTTATTATCAAAAGGTTAAAAATAAAAATAAAAATAAAAACTGTACAGACATACCTGTGGAATAGATTTCTTAGTTATATGATCTATCCCATTCATAAGATAGTCGGTTTAATTGATTTTCCATGGCTACATAGGCGTAACCTCGAGCATTCAGTGTCTTTTCTTCTAAACATATGAACGGTCCGTCTCTGCATAAAGTAACAAATTCGGTATTTGAATAGGTTTGATTATTTGAACATTTACCTCCATGTGACCATTTTCCGCATTTGTGACATCTTTCTAGGTGTCGTGCTCTTCTTTTCGCTGCGGATTTTGATTTTCCTTTACCAAATTGTAACTTATTATCTTCGCATCTGGATTCTTTTCTAACTCCGTCCATTCTTTCTCTGATTACTGATACAATTTCACTCGGTAGTATGTCATTATTACGTTTAGTGATCAAAGCGTGTAGCATTAGACCATGGTTTAGCTCACAGGCAGTCTTCATTTTGTAAAAACCTAAAAAAAATAAAAATTCAGAATGGGGGGAGAAGACTAGTTCTTTAGGGTCTGCTAGGGAAAGACCATACGTGTTCCATTTTCGAGAACTACACGAAAACAGACAATCTAACTCTAACAGAAATACATATTATCCTTTAAAGACTTGATTCTCCCCACACTTAGTTAGCTGTGGTGTCGAAATTGTGATTAACTTCGTTGTCGACTTCCATCGGACCATGTATGTAATGTTTAACTCTGTGACCATTAACTTTAAATTCAATCCCATTTGAATTTATCAATTCTATCGTTCCGTATGGTAAAACTCTTTTGACTATGAATGGTCCAGACCATCTTGATTTCAATTTTCCAGGAAATAGCTTGAATCGTGAATTGAAAAGAAGAACTCTGTCTCCTTCTTTAAATTCTTTTGAACTTCTGATTCTTTTATCATGCCATTTCTTCGTTCTTTCTTTATAGATTAACGAATTTTCGTATGCTTCATGTCTTAATTCTTCTAATTCGTTTAGTTGACTTAATCGTAGACGTCCGGCTTCATGTAAATCAAGATTACATGTCTTCAAAGCCCAAAATGCTTTGTGTTCAATTTCTACTGGAAGATGACATGCTTTTCCATAAACAAGTCTAAAAGGTGTGGTTCCAATTGGAGTTTTGTAGGCTGTTCTAAAAGCCCAGAGTGCATCCTCCAATTTAATGGACCATTCCTTTGGATTTGATCCTACGGTTTTCTCTAGAATACGTTTTAAAGCTCGGTTGGTATTTTCAACTTGTCCACTTGTTTGTGGATGATATGCGGTGGAGATTTTATGAGTTACTCCATATCTTTTAAGAACTTTCTCAAGTTGATTATTACAGAAATGAGTACCCCGATCACTTATTAAAGCTTTCGGTGTTCCAAACCTTGCAAAAAGACGTTTTAAAAAGTTGACTACAACTCGTGCATCGTTAGTTGGGAGAGCTTGTGCTTCCGCCCATTTAGATACATAATCAATGGCTACGAGTATATATAGATTATTATGAGATTTTGGAAATGGACCCATAAAGTCAATACCCCAAATGTCAAATACTTCACATACTTGGATGACATTTTGTGGCATTTCATCACGTTGACTTATTTTTCCGGCCCTTTGACATGCATCACAGGATTTGCAAAGAAGGTGTGCGTCTTTGTAAATTGTAGGCCAATAGAATCCAGCATCATAAACTTTTCTTGCTGTTAGTTGAGGCCCATAATGCCCTCCTGTTGGTCCTGTGTGACAATGGTTTAAAATTTTACTAGCTTCATCTCCAAATACACATCGGCGTATTATTCCATCGGGACAACTTTTAAACAGATGTGGATCTTCCCAGAAATAGTGTTTTATATCACTGAAGAATTTCTTTCGTCTTTGGTACGATAATCCTTTTTCAAGGAATCCACAAACTAAGTAGTTTGCATAGTCTGCAAACCATGGAATTTCTTTATAATCTATCTTCAATAGATATTCATCAGGAAAGTTGTCTTGTATGGCCGATTCATTTAGAACTTCTAACTCAGGATTTTCAAGACGAGAAAGATGATCAGCGGCGAGATTTTCTGCTCCTCTTTTATCTCGGATTTCAATATCAAACTCTTGTAAGAGTAAGATCCAACGGATTAATCTTGGTTTAGCATCTTGTTTTGAAAATAGGTATCTAAGAGCAGAATGGTCGGTATAGACCACCGTTTTTGCTAGAACTAGATATGATCGAAATTTGTCAAAAGCAAAGACAATAGCAAGGAGTTCTTTTTCAGTAGTTGTATAGTTCGTTTGTGCTCCTTGTAACGTCTTACTAGCATAATATATAGGTTGAAATCGTTTTTCAATCCTTTGTCCTAAAACGGCTCCCATTGCAAAATCACTTGCATCGCACATTAGTTCAAATGGTAGATTCTAATTTGGTGTTATCATGATTGGTGCATTAGTGAGTTTCTCTTTAAGAATATTAAAAGATTTGATACACTCATCTGAAAAGATGAATGGCGCATCCTTTTCTAGGAGTTTATTCATGGGAGTGGCAATTTTAGAAAAATCTTTTATGAAACGTCGGTAAAAACCGGCATGCCCTAGAAAATTCCTAACTCCTCTAACATTTGTGGGATGTGGAAGTTTAGCAATTACATCTACTTTAGCTCTATCCACTTCAATTCCTTCTTTTGAAATTTTATGTCCAAGAACGATGCCTTCTTTAACCATGAAATGGCATTTCTCCCAATTAAGTACTAGATTTGATTTTTCGCATCTAATTAGCATTCGTTCCAGATTAATTAGACATGATTTAAATGTATCACCGAAGACTGAAAAGTCATCCATGAATACTTCCACGCATTCTTCTATCATGTCGTGAAAAATTGCCATCATACACCTTTGAAAGGTTGCAGGGGCGTTACAAAGTCCAAATGGCATGCGTTTGTAAGCAAAAGTACCATAAGGGCACGTGAATGTGGTTTTCTCTTGGTCTTCGGGTGCTATTGGAATTTGAAAATATCCGGAAAATCCATCTAGAAAACAATAGTAACTATTTTCGGCTAATCTTTCCAACATTTGATCTATGAAAGGTAAGGGAAAGTGATCTTTTCTGGTGGCGTCATTTAATTTTCTATAATCAATACATACACGCCATCCTGTTACAGTCCTAGTAGGAATAAGCTCATTATTTTCATTTGTAATGACAGTCATGCCACCCTTCTTAGGTACGCATTGAACTGGGCTTACCCATGGACTATCAGAAATTGGATATATCAAACCTGCATCTAGCAGTTTAATAATCTCTTTCTTAACTACATCTTGCATATTAGGATTTAGTCTTCGTTGGCGTTGCACATACGTTTTATGACCTTCTTCCATAAGGATTTTATGTGTGCAATACGAAGGACTTATTCCTTTAATATCATGAATCTTCCATGCAATGGCTGGTTTATGAGCTTTCAACACAGAAATGAGTTGTGATTTCTCATTTTCAGTAAGAGAAGACGATATTATTACAGGTAATTCAGATTCACCATGTAAATAAGCGTATTCCAAATGGTTTGGAAGTGGCTTTAACTCTAATTTCGGAGGTTCTTCTATCGATGATTTGTATCGATATCTGTCTTCTTCTTTTAGCATTTGAATTTCTTCTGTTGTTGGTTCATATCCATTAGCTATAAGTGTAGCTAACATTTCAGCTTCATCAATTGGTTCATTACCTTCTCCTAAAGAACATTCTCCTGTTCCTTGTAATTCTGGAAATTCTTCTAATAATTCTGCATGTGCATCTATAGTTTGAATATAATAACATGTATCATCTGCAGATTGTGGTTGTTGCATTGCTCTATCAACTGAAAAGGTAACACTCTCATCCTCTATACTTAGGGTCAGTTTCTTACCGAACACGTCTATCATTGCTTTAGCCGTGTTTAAGAATGGTCTTCCTAATATGAGAGGAACTTGAGAATCTTCTTCCATGTCCAGAACAACAAAATCTACTGGAAATACTAAAGTACCAACTTTAACTAGCATGTTCTCCATTATCCCTCTAGGATATTTTATTGATCTATCGGCTAGTTGTATGCTTATTCTGGTTGGTTTCAATTATCCAAGGTCTAGTTTAGCGTATAGTGAATACGGCATTAGATTTATACTAGCACCTAAGTCTGCCAATGCTTCTATTGAACTAAGACTACCCAGAAAACATGGAATTGTGAAACTTCCTGGATCAGATAGTTTTTCTGGTATCTTATTCAACAGCACTGCTGAACAATTAGCATTCATAGTAACAGCCGAGAGTTCTTCCATTTTCTTTCTATTTGAGATTAGATCTTTCAAGAATTTAGCATATCTTGGCATTCCTGAAATCACATCAATGAAAGAAAGATTTACATTTATCTGTTTAAACATATCCAAGAATTTGGATTGCTCGGCTTCAAGTTTCTCTTTCTTCATTTTACTTGGATAAGGAAGTGGTGGTTGGTATGGTTTAACATAAGGTTTATCCTTAACTGTGTTATCTTCATTAACCTTTTCAACTACCGGTTCTTTTTCCTTATCTTGATCAGGTTGTGGTTCTTGTGGAGTAGGAATGGCTTCATCAGAAGTTACAGGTATTTCAGGTGGTTTAAGTGTTGTACCACTTCTTGTGGTAATGGCTTTAGCTGTTTCATTCCGGGGGTTAGCATTTGTATCGCTCGGTAAACTTCCCGGTTTTCTTTCACCTATTAACCTTGCTAGGTTACTTACTTCTTGTTCCAGATTTTGAATAGAAGCTTGTTGATTTCTAAATGCTTGAGCATTTTGTTCATTGGTTTGTTTCTGAGATGTGAAAAATTTGTTTGAGTTTCAACTAGCTTTGTCATCATATCTTCTAAATTCGGCTTTTTATCATCGGTTTGTTGTGGTGGTTTGTTTTGAAAATTAGGTCTTTGCTGATTATAAGTATTATTGGATACTTGTTGATTGCTAGGACCTTGTTGGTTGTTGTATGGAATATTTCTGTTATAATTCTGGTTTTGATTGTAAATCGGTCTTGGCGGTTGGTAATTATTCTGATAATTATTTCCAGGCCTTTGGTTTATGTATGAAATATTCTCTCTTTGTTCCATTGTTAATTCAATACTGAGACAATCTTTTGTCAAATGTGGTCCTCCACACTGCTCACAACTAATTCGTATTGAGTGAATATCTTTAGTCATCTTTTCCATTCGTCTCTCCACAGCATCTATCTTTGCGGAAATGGAATCTAAGTCATGGCTAGAATCGGCTCTAGCTGCTTTAGATGATCTAATGATATCTTTTTCTTGGTGCCACTCATATGAGTGGGAAGCAGTGTTATCAATAATTTTGTAAGCATCAGTTTCGGTTTTCTTCATAATAGAACCACCAGCTGCTATATCTATGTCTTTTCTTGTAGTGATGTCGCATCCTTGGTAGAATATTTGTACTATTTGACAGGTGTCTAAACCATGTTGCGGACATCCTCTTAACAACTTTCCATATCTTGTCCACGCCTCATATAGAGTTTCATTTGGTTTCTGTGTAAACGTAACAATTTCTGCTTGAAGTCTTACGGCTTTAGATGCAGGAAAGAATTGTTTAAGAAATTTGTCAACTAAAACGTCCCATGTATCGATCGCCCCTTCAGGTAACGATTCCAACCAATCTTTGGCTTCTCCCTTTAAAGTCCAGGGAAATAACATGAGATATATCTGTTCATCCTCCACTTCTCGGATTTTAAATAGTGTGCAGATCCTATTAAAGGTACGTAGATGTTCATATAGATCTTCCTTCGACGCACCACTAAATTGGCATTGATTAGTCACCATGTGTAGAATTTGTCCTTTGATTTCATAATCTGGCGCATTAATGTCTGGACGAGTAATTGCGTGACCTTGGCCAGTGCGTTTAGCTCTCATTCGGTCTTCCATACTTAAAGGTTCCAGATTCTCCATAATTGAATTTGTTGAATCGGTATCACTAGATGATTCTGATTTAATGGTTCGTTCCTCAACAATCTCTGTTTGAATGATTGGTGGTTCCGGAGGAAAGTTTAATGGTTCAGGATCTACGAACCGTTCCTGAATATTTTCCGGATTCTCAATTGTGATGTCGGGTTCAAAAAATGGATTATCGGAAATTTGAACTGAAGTACTTGGTCGACTGGATGACGATTCTAAAGAAAAATCAACGGCGGTTATATTTGCTAAATGTCTTGATCTAGTTACAGTGGTGAACGTACAAAAGGTGATGAACGTCTTGCTCGGTGCATTCACTGAATATCCTATTAGTTTTAAAAAGGAAATAAAAATTATAATAAGTTATCCAATCAATAGACTTTTCTGATTTTGCCCACGTTTCGAATAGCCAAAAGATGCAGCAGAGGGGCAGGATTCGTTTGATCTCAATATAATTGAGGACTGTTTGGCTCCAATAACCCGGTCTACGTACAAATCCAACTATTACTACGAACCAGAAAATTTTGATGTCTATTAATTTAACCACTTAAAATAAATTTTCGTAATTTTAAGAAATTTAGATAAGAAGTAGAAAAAATTCTAAGTCCTAAAAACTAGAATGGCGAGAAATAAGAGAGAAAAAGAGTTCGTCGCAAAAGGTAGAAAAAGAAAAATGGTTGAAAAATAAAAGGTGACGAAAAAAATAAAAGAAACTTATCAAAACTTAAAAATACTTAACTAACCTAACCTTATTACTACAACTAACTTAAAATTATAATCGCAAATTGAAATTACTAATTGGAATGATAATTGATACATAGTAAAAGGTGTCTAAAAATATTAAAGCTTACAGGAAAAACTATATCCCAAATGGAAATAACTTAAAAAGAAATTAAAACTTAAAAAGGCGTCGCAAAATTCTAAAGCACCTAAATCTTAGTCTAAAGAAAAAGCACTTAAGGAATTCTACGGCAAAGCCTAAAAATCTAGGAGTAAAAATAACTATAGTAAAAACTAAGTTTAAAACTAAATATGAGTGAAAAATACAAATATTACGCTAAAACGATTAAAAGGGACAAACTATAAAAATATACAAAAAGTTGTAAAAAGTACAATTTTTTTATAAAAATATTATTTTTATATTATTTATTTAATAAAACTACTAAATTTACAATTTAATAAAACTAATTAATACTAAATACATAAATTAAATAAAAAGTAAAAGTTAAAATAAAATTAATTATAATAATAATAATAATTAGGGTTTAATAATAATTAATTAATAATTACCGTAATAAATGCAGGATTAGGGTTTCTGTTCGTGTGTCAGGTACCCTCCGCGAGTTGCGGTATTTAAAACATCAAACCCCGTGAGTCGCGGGGTTCCAGAATTCAGCTGACAGGTTTAAATATTCGACGCGTTTTTTCTTTATTTATTTTTTTTTATTTTCTGTTTTCTGTTTTTAAATAAATAAAAGATATTAAAATAAAACTTATATTTTTATAAACTAAAATAAAAATAAAGAAACTTATAAAACTTAAATATTTAACAAAATCTTAAAAATACTTATATTTTTGTTTTTCTTTTTATATTTTCGAATATTTAAAACGTATTTTTACAAAAGCGAATTTTTAATAGAAGTAAGCTAAAAATCTTTTTTTTTTTTATATTAGCGTTGCGCTTCCGGCTTTTAAGATAGTTCCCCGGCAGCGGCGCCAAAAATACTTGATGTCAAAGCTAAGGTATACGAAATAGTTTATATTTTACTAGGAAAAACTATTAAATACGATACAATTTTACACAAGATATTTATTTATTTATAGAATGGATATACTTAAACCTTGCTACAACACTTATAGGCAGTGTACCTAATCGTACAGTAGTGTAGTTTTTAGTAAGTCCGGTTCGTTCCACAGGGAAATCTTTAAACAAAGCTTAACGCTATATTAGTTTACTTTTATAAAAATACAAATATATATTTAAGTAATATTATTATTATAAAGGGGGGTTTTTACCGTTTAATGACCGGTTTGTCGATTTTAAAACTTTAGTCGCAGTTAAAACCTAATGTAAAATATAAAATAAATACAAGACTTAAATTAAAGCGTAAAGTAAATAACGATAATGAAATTGCGAATAATAAAAGTGCGATAAAATAAAATTGCGATAATTAAAAAGTACGATAATTAAAAGTGCGATTAAATAACAATAAATAAAAGTGCGATAATTAGAAGTGCAATTAAATATAAAATAAAGGAAATTAAATATGAAATAAAAGAATTATGCTTATTTAAACTTCCGTAATCATGATGTTTGACGTGTTGATTTTAGTTTTATGCCCATGGGTTAATTGTCCTTTGTCCTGGATTATTTAATATGTCCGTCTGGTTTTTGTCCATAACAGTCCATCAGTCATAAATATAAAGTGCGAGTGTCCTCGTCAAATTATTATTATACCCGAAGTTAAATATTCCAACTAATTGGGGATTCGAGTTGTAACAAGGTTTTAATACTTTGTTTAATGAATACACCAGGTTATCAACTGCGTGTAAACCAAGGTTTTACTACTTTGTTAACAATTACACCAATTACCCTTGAATGTAATTTCACCCCTGTTTTAATAATTCTAGTGGCTATTAATCCATTCCCGTGTCCGGTTAAATGAACGATTATTCGTACATATAAATACCCCGCCCATCGTGTCCGATCGAGTGTGTATGGTAATTTATAGGGACGCCCAATTGTAAATCTTTATATTAACATTAACAAACTATCATTTAGTTAAACAAATATAAAGCCCATTAATAGCCCATAGTCTAATTTCCACAAGTGTCGTTCTTTTGTCCAAACCCCAATTATGGTACAAAGCCCAATTACCCAATTTCAGTAATTAGCCCAACATCATGATTACTTTGTTTTAAATAAGCATAATAATAACTTAGCTACGAGACATTAATGTAAAAAGGTTGAACATAACTTACAATGATTAAAAATAGCGTAGCGTTACACGGACAGAATTTCGACTTACACCCTTACAACATTCGCTAACATACCCTTATTATTAGAATTATAATTAAAATTAAAATATAAATTATAAATATAAATATAAATTTTACGTATGATAAGAGAAGAAAAAGATTGGTGAAAATGCGATCAAAATTCGGTTGGCTTTATAGGCAGTTTTTCAATTTGGGGCTCCGCGACTCGCGGTGAAAACCTCTTCAAACTCCGCGAGTCGCGGAGGTTACTTTTACAGCTCAGAGGAGTTTGGCTCTTTGTTTACCGACGGTTTATAATATATATATAATATATATATAATTAATATAATTAATTATATATTATATTATATTTATATGCATAGTTAACTTGTAATTTTTAGTCCGTTGCGTCGAGCGTTAAGAGTTGACTCTGGTCCCGGTTCCGGATTTTCGAACGTCCTTGCGTACAATTTTATATTTTGTACTTTGCGTTTTGAATCTTGTACTCTTGTAATTTCGAGACGTTTCTTATCAATAATTGGAACCTCTTTGATTGTCTTTTGTTCTTTTGAGCTTTTTGGTCGTTTGCGTCTTCAATTCGTCGAATCTGTCTTTTGTCTTCACCTTTTATTATTTAAACGAATATCACTTGTAAATAGAACAATTGCAACTAAAAGCTTGTCTTTCTTGAGGAATAATGCTATGAAATATATGTTCGTTTTTAGCATTATCAAGGATGCACCTACAAAGAATTCACTGCCTGCAAACCTTTGGAATTTGATGGAACCGAAGGACCGATCGGATTGAAATGGTGGACCGAGAAGGTCGAATCGGTGTTTGCCATAAGTAAGTGTACTGAAGAGGACAAAGTAAAGTACGCTACGCATACCTTCACAGGTTCTGCGTTAACATGGTGGAATACCTATCTAGAGCAAGTGGGACAAGACGATGCGTACGCACTACCGTGGTCAGCATTCAAGCATTTGATGAACGAGAAGTATCGTCCCAGAACCGAGGTCAATAAGCTCAAGACAGAACTTAGAGGGTTACGAACCCAAGGATTTGATATTACCACGTACGAAAGACGATTCACAGAATTGTGCCTATTGTGTCCGGGAGCATTCGAAGATGAGGAAGAGAAGATCGACGCGTTTGTGAAAGGATTACCGGAAAGAATTCAAGAAGATATAAGTTCACACGAGCCCGCCTACATACAACAGGCATGTAGAATGGCTCACAAACTAGTGAACCAGATTGAAGAAAGAATTAAAGAACAGACTGCTGAAGAGGCCAATGTGAAGCAAGTCAAAAGAAAGTGGGAGGAAAACGGTGATAAGAATCACCAATACAACAACAACAGCAATTACAACAATAATCGCAACAATTATCCCAACAATCGCAACATCAATCGCAACTACAACAAACGGCCCAACAACAACAACAACAACAACAACAACAACAACAACAACAACAACAACAACAGCAACTACAACAATCATCCCAACAACAATAATAACCGCAACAACAACAACAATCAGAAGCAGCTATGCCAAAGGTGTGAAAAGTATCACTCGGGGTTCTGCACCAAATTTTGCAACAAGTGTAAGAGAAATGGTCATAGCGCGGCGAAGTGTGAGGTCTACGGACTAGGGGTTAATAGAACGAAAGGAACAAATGGTGTCGGAACGAGTAATGGCGGAGGAAGTAGTGTCGAAGCAAGTTATGCCAATGTAGTTTGTTATAAATGTGGAAAACCGGGCCACATTATTAGAAATTGCCCGAACCAGGAGAACACGAATGGACAAGGCCGCAGAAGAGTTTTCAATATTAATGTGGCAGAGGCACAGGAAGACCCGGAGCTTGTTACGGGTACGTTTCTTATTGACAATAAATCTGCTTACGTTTTATTTGATTCGGGTGCGGATAGAAGCTATATGAGTAGAGATTTTTGTGCTAAATTAAGTTGTCCATTGACGCCTTTGGATAGTAAATTTTTACTCGAATTAGCAAATGGTAAATTAATTTCAGCAGATAATATATGTCGGAATCGAGAAATTAAACTGGTTAGCGAAACATTTAAGATTGATTTGATACCTGTAGAGTTAGGGAGTTTTGATGTCATAATCGGTATGGACTGGTTGAAAGAAGTGAAAGCAGAGATCGTTTGTTATAAAAATGCAATTCGCATTATACGAGAAAAAGGAAAACCCTTAATGGTGTACGGAGAAAAGGGCAACACGAAGCTACATCTTATTAGTAATTTGAAGGCACAAAAACTAATAAGAAAAGGTTGCTATGCTGTTCTAGCACACGTCGAAAAATTACAAACTGAAGAAAAGAGCATCAATGATGTTCCCATTGCAAAAGAATTTCCCGATGTATTTCCGAAAGAATTACCGGGATTACCCCCACATCGATCCGTTGAATTTCAAATAGATCTTGTACCAGGAGCTGCACCAATAGCTCGTGCTCCTTACAGACTCGCACCCTGCGAGATGAAAGAACTGCAAAGCCAATTACAAGAACTTTTAGAGCGTGGTTTCATTCGACCAAGCACATCACCGTGGGGAGCTCCTGTTTTGTTTGTCAAGAAGAAAGATGGTACATTCAGGTTGTGTATCGACTACCGAGAGTTGAACAAACTTACCATCAAGAACCGCTACCCACTACCGAGAATCGACGACTTATTTAATCAACTACAAGGCTCGTCTGTTTATTCAAAGATTGACTTACGTTCCGGGTATCATCAAATGCGGGTGAAAGAAGATGATATTCCAAAGACTGCTTTCAGAACACGTTACGGTCATTACGAGTTTATGGTCATGCCGTTTGGTTTAACTAATGCACCAGCTGTGTTCATGGACCTTATGAACCGAGTGTGTGGACCATACCTTGACAAGTTTGTCATTGTTTTCATTGATGACATACTTATTTACTCAAAGAATGACCAAGAACACGGTGAACATTTGAGAAAAGTGTTAGAAGTATTTAGGAAGGAAGAATTGTACGCTAAGTTTTCAAAGTGTGCATTTTGGTTGGAAGAAGTTCAATTCCTCGGTCACATAGTGTACAAAGAAGGTATTAAGGTGGATCCGGCAAAGATAGAAACTGTTGAAAAGTGGGAAACCCCAAAAACTCCGAAACACATACGCCAGTTTTTAGGACTAGCTGGTTACTACAGAAGGTTCATCCAAGACTTTTCCAGAATAGCAAAACCCTTGACTGCATTAACGCATAAAGGGAAGAAATTTGAATGGAAGGATGAACAAGAGAAAGCGTTTAAGTTATTGAAGAAAAAGCTAACTACGGCACCTATATTGTCATTGCCTGAAGGGAATGATGATTTTGTGATTTATTGTGACGCATCAAAGCAAGGTCTCGATTGTGTATTAATGCAACGAACGAAGGTGATTGCTTATGCGTCTAGACAATTGAAGATTCACGAGCAAAATTATACGACGCATGATTTGGAATTAGGCGCGGTTGTTTTTGCATTAAAGACTTGGAGGCACTACTTATATGGGGTCAAAAGTATTATATATACCGACCACAAAAGTCTTCAACACATATTTAATCAGAAACAACTGAATATGAGGCAGCGTAGGTGGATTGAATTATTGAATGATTACGACTTTGAGATTCGTTACCACCCGGGGAAGGCAAATGTGGTAGCCGATGCCTTGAGCAGGAAGGACAGAGAACCCATTCGAGTAAAATCTATGAATATAATGATTCATAATAACCTTACTACTCAAATAAAGGAGGCGCAACAAGGAGTTTTAAAAGAGGGAAATTTAAAGGATGAAATACCCAAAGGATCGGAGAAGCATCTTAATATTCGGGAAGACGGAACCCGGTATAGGGCTGAAAGGATTTGGGTACCAAAATTTGGAGATATGAGAGAAATGGTACTTAGAGAAGCTCATAAAACCAGATACTCAATACATCCTGGAACGGGGAAGATGTACAAGGATCTCAAGAAACATTTTTGGTGGCCGGGTATGAAAGCCGATGTTGCTAAATACGTAGGAGAATGTTTGACGTGTTCTAAGGTCAAAGCTGAGCATCAGAAACCATCAGGTCTACTTCAACAACCGAAATCCCAGAATGGAAATGGGAAAACATTACCATGGATTTCATCACTAAATTGCCAAGGACTGCAAGTGGTTTTGATACTATTTGGGTAATAGTTGATCGTCTCACCAAATCAGCACACTTCCTGCCAATAAGAGAAGATGACAAGATGGAGAAGTTAGCACGACTGTATTTGAAGGAAGTCATCTCCAGGCATGGAATACCAATCTCTATTATCTCTGATAGGGATGGCAGATTTATTTCAAGATTCTGGCAGACATTACAGCAAGCATTAGGAACTCATCTAGACATGAGTACTGCGTATCATCCACAAACTGATGTGCAGAGCGAAAGGACGATACAAACGCTTGAAGACATGCTACGAGTATGTGTTATTGATTTCGGAAACAGTTGGTATCGACATCTACCGTTAGCAGAATTTTCCTATAACAACAGCTACCATTCAAGCAATGAGATGGCGCCGTTTGAAGCACTTTATGGTAGAAAGTGCAGGTCTCCGATTTGTTGGAGTGAAGTGGGGGATAGACAGATTACGGGTCCGGAGATTATACAAGAAACTACCGAGAAGATCATCCAAATTCAACAACGGTTGAAAACCGCCCAAAGTCAACAAAAGAGCTACGCTGACATTAAAAGAAAAGATATAGAATTTGAAATTGGAGAGATGGTCATGCTTAAAGTTGCACCTTGGAAAGGCGTTGTTCGATTTGGTAAATGAGGGAAATTAAATCCAAGGTATATTGGACCATTCAAGATTATTGATCGTGTCGGACCAGTAGCTTACCGACTTGAGTTACCTCAACAACTCGCGGTTGCACATAACACTTTCCACGTCTCGAATTTGAAGAAATGTTTTGCTAAAGAAGGTCTCACTATTCCGTTAGATGAAATCCAAATCAACGAAAAACTTCAATTCATCGAAGAACCCGTCGAAATAATGGATCGTGAGGTTAAAAGACTTAAGCAAAACAAGATACCAATTGTTAAGGTTCGATGGAATGCTCGTAGAGGACCCGAGTTCACCTGGGAGCGTGAAGATCAGATGAAGAAGAAATACCCGCATCTATTTCTAGAAGATTCGTCAACACCTTCAACAGCTTAAAATTTCGGGACGAAATTTATTTAACGGGTAGGTACTGTAGTGACCCGAACTTTTCCATGTTTATATATATTAATTGAGATTGATATTTACATGATTAAATGTTTCCAACATGTTAAGCAATCAAACTTGTTAAGACTTGATTAATTGAAATATGTTTCATATAGACAATTGACCACCCAAGTTGACCGGCGATTCACGAACGTTAAAACTTGTAAAAATGACATGACGATATATATATGGATATACATATGGTTAACATGAGATTATGATAAGTAAGTATCTCCATAAGTATATTAACAATGAGTTATATACATATAAACAAGACTACTAACTTAAGGATTTCGAAACGAGACATATATGTAACGATTATCGTTGTAACGACATTTAAATGTATATATATCATATTAAGATATATTAATATATCATAATATCATGATAATATAATAATTTAACATCTCATTAGATATAATAAACAATGGGTTAACAACATTAATTGAGATCGTTAACTTAAAGGTTTCAAAATAACACTTACATGTAACGACTAACGATGACTTAACGACTCAGTTAAAATGTATATACATGTAGTGTATTTAGATGTATTAAAATACTTTTGGAAGACTTCAAGAAATATATCAAAACACTCATACTTAACGAAAATGGTTACAGTTACTTTCCCATTCTTTTCTTGCATCAAGAATTCTAGTCGTATTCTTACCCGTATTATACACAGCTTCAAAACGTACTTACTATGGGTATATAGCAATAGGAACTAGCATGGGATTCCACTCTTGATTATGTCATGTATGACTAATCAATTTTAACTTCTACCATGAGCTAGTCAACTAACTAGAACTCCTTTTAACCCCACTCACCACTCACCAATTACCACTCATCATTCACTCCATTTCACTTCCAATTCTCTTTCTAATTCTCTCTCAACACACACACACTATTATGAACGTATTTTTACAGTAGTTAATCATCATCTTCATCAAAAATCACTTCAAGCATCAAGCTATAATCATCATAGGAAGAACACTTCAAGAACACTTCAAAAATCCCTTCAAGTTTACTAATTTACTTCCAAGCTTTCTAATCCATTCCAAGTAATCATCTAAGATCAAGAAACCTTTGTTATATACAGTAGGTTATCTTTCTTATTCAAGGTAATATTCATATTCAAACTTTGATTCAATTTCTATAACTATAAACTATCTTAATTCGAGTAAAAATCTTACTTGAACTTGTTTTTGTGTCATTATCCTACTTCAAGAACTTTCAAGCCATCCAAGATCCTTTGAAGCTAGATCATTTCTTGTAACTTCCAGTAGGTTTATCTACTAAACTTGAGGTAGTAATGATGTTCATAACATCATTCGATTCATATATATAAAACTATCTTATTCGAAGGTTTAAACTCGTAATCACTAGAACATAGTTTAGTTAATTCTAAACTTGTTCGCAAACAAAAGTTAATCCTTCTAACTTGACATTTAAAATTAACTAAACACATGTTCTATATCTATATGATATGCTAACTTAATGATTTAAAACCTGGAAACACGAAAAACACCGTAAAACCGGATTTACGCCGTCGTAGTAACACCGCGGGCTGTTTTGGGTTAGTTAATTAAAAACTATGATAAACTTTGATTTAAAAGTTGTTATTCTGAGAAAATAATTTTTATTATGAACATGAAACTATATCCAAAAATTATGGTTAAACTCAAAGTGGAAGTATGTTTTCTAAAATGGTCATCTAGACGTCGTTCTTTCGACTGAAATGACTACCTTTACAAAAACGACTTGTAACTTATTTTTACGACTATAAACCTATAATTTTTCTATTTAGATTCATAAAATAGAGTTCAATATGAAACCATAACAATTTGATTCACTCAAAACGGATTTAAAATGAAGAAGTTATGGGTAAAACAAGATTGAATAATTTTTCTCATTTTAGCTACGTGAAAATTGGTAACAAATCTATTCCAACCATAACTTAATCAACTTGTATTGTATATTATGTAATCTTGAGATGCCATAGACACGTATACAATGTTTCGACCTATCATGTCGACACATCTATATATATTTCGGAACAACCATAGACACTCTATATGTGAATGTTGGAGTTAGCTATACAGGGTTGAGGTTGATTCCAAATATGTATAGTTTGAGTTGTGATCAATACTGAGATACGTATACACTGGGTCGTGGATTGATTCAAGATAATATTTATCGATTTATTTCTGTATATCTAACTGTGGACAACTAGTTGTAGGTTACTAACGAGGACAGCTGACTTAATAAACTTAAAACATCAAAATATATTAAAAGTGTTGTAAATATATTTTGAACATACTTTGATATATATGTATATATTGTTATAGGTTCGTGAATCAACTAGTGGCCAAGTCTTACTTCCCGACGAAGTAAAAATCTGTGAAAGTGAGTTATAGTCCCACTTTTAAAATCTAATATTTTTGGGATGAGAATACATGCAGGTTTTATAAATGATTTACAAAATAGACACAAGTACGTGAAACTACATTCTATGGTTGAATTATCGAAATCGAATATGCCCCTTTTTATTAAGTCTGGTAATCTAAGAATTAGGGAACAGACACCCTAATTGACGCGAATCCTAAAGATAGATCTATTGGGCCTAACAAACCCCATCCAAAGTACCGGATGCTTTAGTACTTTGAAATTTATATCATATCCGAAGGGTGTCCCGGAATGATGGGGATATTCTTATATATGCATCTTGTTAATGTCGGTTACCAGGTGTTCACCATATGAATGATTTTTATCTCTATGTATGGGATGTGTATTGAAATATGAAATCTTGTGGTCTACTGTTACGATTTGATATATATAGGTTAAATCTATAACTCACCAACATTTTTGTTGACGTTTTAAGCATGTTTATTCTCAGGAGATTATTAAGAGCTTCCGCTGTCGCATACTTAAATAAGGACGAGATTTGGAGTCCATGCTTGTATGATATTGTGTAAAAACTGCATTCAAGAAACTTATTTTGTTGTAACATATTTGTATTGTAAACCATTATGTAATGGTCGTGTGTAAACAGGATATTTTAGATTATCATTATTTGATAATCTACGTAAAGCTTTTTAAACCTTTATTGATGAAATAAAGGTTATGGTTTGTTTTAAAATGAATGCAGTCTTTGAAAAACGTCTCATATAGAGGTCAAAAACCTCCCAACGAAATCAATTAATATGGAACGTTTTTAATCAATAAGAACGGGACATTTCACATTGTATACATGTCTCAGGCTCGATCATAACTCAAAGTATATAATATTTTGGAATCCACTTCGACCCACAGCTAAATCGAAATTACTGCCAATGGTGTCTTATAGTTCATTCCAATAATATATATAGAAGAAATCAAAATGATATGTCAAAACTCTGTATACGGATCCACGGTGATCAAGTCATATATATATATATATGGTGCCTTACGATCTTTATTAAGACTATAATATATTGTCGTAGAACTTAATCACGACTATTATAAATTGTATTTCCATAAGTTCGGGAACAAGACATGTATAAATACATGTAAGATACAAGGTAAGTTAGCTAGGATAAGGTTAGCAACCATTTTTATTAATCAAAACCGTAGCTAAAAACAAGCAAAAATATCCAATTTTGTTTTACCCATAATTTCTTCGTTACAAATCCGTTTTGAGTGATTCGAGTTTCCATGGTTTCGTATCGAACTCAAAATTATTAATCATAACAGAAAAAGTATAGTTTTATAGTCAAAAATACAGCTTAGGTGTCAAATAAGAGAAGATAGTCATATCCGTCGTAAGAACGACATCTTGATGACCCTTTTGAAAAACATACTTCCACTTAGAGTTTAACCATGGATTTTGGATATATTTCATATCCATATAAAATAAGATTTTTCACCAAAGAAAATCTTTTAATTCAAAGTTTAAGCTAGGTTTTTAAAATTAAACCCAAAACAGCCCCCAATGATCTATGACGGCGTATGTTCAGTTTTAAGGTGTTCTTCGTGTTTACAAGTTGTATATCCTTATGTTAGCTTGACATACTGTCATAATACATGTGTTGAAGTATTTTAAAAGTCAAGTTAGAAGGATTAAGTTTATTTGCAAACAAGTTTAGAAATAATCTAAACTATGTTCTTGTTGTTATTAGTTATAACTCAAAATAAGATAGCTATATGGATATGAATCGAAAAAAGATTATGAATAAGGTGACTACCTCAAATTAAATGAACAAAGTTTCTGAGAAAATAAGATGATAATCTTGTGATCAAAGATATCCTTGATGGCTTGTAATCCTTGGAGTGGAATCATAGAATGAACAAAAGTTCGAATAAGATTTCTATCTTGAATTAAGATAGTTATAAGTATATGAATTGAACCAAAGCTTATATATGATTCTTACCTTGATAAAGAGGAGTAGATGAGTTAATAAAGTGTTCTTGAAGCTAGTTTATGATCAAAGTGAATGAAGATTTTCTAGTACTTGAAGTATGTGTGTTTAAAGAGTGTTTAAAGAGTAAGAAATGGAGAGAATACTTGGAGTTCTTGTGTGTGAGTATTATGAGAGTGAAGGTAAGTTAAATAGCTGATATGAATGAGTAAAAAGAGTGTTAAAAGTCGTGGTTCATGCATATGGTTAAGAGACTTTATCAAAATTTGGAATATAGCATAATAATGCAAATTAGAAGTTAAATGTTGGTTCCCACAAGTCTCCATCATGTTTATCCTTGTCTTGTGACTCATAGGGCTGCTAAGGAGGCTATAATTGGTATTTAATATTGGTATATACTCATAGTATTTAAGTATGGAAGCTGGGTATGATACGGGTGTAAATACCGAATGAATACGAATAGAATTCTTGATGGAATTGAATGAAATTATGAGTATAGCTATCTTTGTTGAGTATAAGTATGTTAGTATATATGTTTAAGTCCTTCAAAAGTGTATTAATACATATTAATACAATACATATACATACATTTTAATTTAGAAGTTATTACAACATTAATCGTTATATATATATGTATATAATCTTGAAGTCTTTAAGTTAGTAATCTCATTTTATGTATATAACCAATTGTTATTATATTTAATGAGATACTTAAATATCATTTTATCAAATCATAAGTATATATATATCCATATATACATCATTATATAATTATTTCGAGTTATGACGTTCGTGAATCGTCAGACAAACTGGGTGGCCAAACATTTGTATAAAATTCATTTCAAATAACCAAATCTTAATGAGTTTGATTGCTTAACATGTTGGAAACATTAATTATGTAAATATTAATCTTCTATATATTAGCGGAAAAATCCGGGTCGTTACACAGGCCGCATGGCAGGCCGTATGGTGGGGCGTATTTGGCAGGCCGTATGGCTGGCAGGCCGTATGGCTGGCAGGCCGTATGGTGAAGGCACTTGGTGGGGCATATCTGGCAGGCCGTATCCATAGAGGTAGGCTGTATGGAAGGCCGTATGGCAAGCCTTATGGTGTGCTGGTCAGCCTTGATTCCCTGGATCGTAACTTGATTTCTTGTCTTTCACCGTTTTAGCTCTAGAATCTTCGTTTTAGCTCCGATTCTCATGATTCTTTTTGCACCGCCTTCGTAATTACTTGTTCTTCAATTATAACTGATGAAGTGGGTATTTTACCGATAAAGTTCGAATCTTTCTTGTTTTTGGGCCTTAATACCTGGGTGAAAACGTGACTTTTTAGCCGATATCAGGTACAAATCTCAATAACCCCGTCTTTAATATTTAGCCCAACATCATAATTACTTCGATTTAAATAAGAATAATAATAACTTAGCTACGAGACATTAATTTAAAAAGGTTGAACATAACTTACAATGAGTATTAATAGCGTAGCGCTACACGGACAGAATTTTGACTTACAAACTTAAAATATTCGCCACTATAACCTTATTATTATTAATCTTAAATTAAAATTAAAATTAAAATATAAATATAAATATAAATTGAGAAGAGTGAGAGATAGATAAAGGAGTACATAAATCGGCCGAAAACGTTGCAATTTATAGAATGTGAACTGCTACAGTGATCCATGCGATCGCATGGCTTTTGTGCTTCCTGGCCATGCGATCGCACGACCCCCTGGGACAGCTCACATTCGCTTGTTTTCTTGTTTCCGACAGTTTTATTAAATATATAATATATATATATATAATTTTAAGAATTATTTATATATTATATTATATTTATGTGCATAGTTAACTTGTAATTTTTGCTCCGTTGCGTCACGCGTTGAAAGTTGGTTCATGTCCCTGTTCTGGATTTTCGAACGTCCTTGCGTACTATTTAATATCTTGTACTTTGCGTTTTGCGGCTCGTACTCTTGTAACTTTTAGACGTTTCTTATCAATAAATTGAACCACTTGAATTGTACTTTGTACTTTTTAGCATTTTGGTCATTTGCGTCTTCAAATTGCCGAATCTGTATTTTATCTTCACATTTTATTATTTAAATGAATATCACTTGTAAATAGAACAATTGCAACTAAAAGCTTGTCTTTCTTGAGGGATAATGCTATGAAATATATGTTCATTTTTAGCATTATCAAATATTCTCACACTTGAGCGTTGCTTGTCCTCAAGCAATATAGAACTTGAATATAAACATACTTGAATCACTTCTTTATTCTTCACACTTTGTACATCAGAGATTTTAATACGGCGGTATGAACAATGGTAGTAACGATGTGGTTTACAGTCCCACATGACTATGAAAATTTAGATCCTTAAGGAAATTGGATCTTTATGAAAACATTTGATCTTTTGAAAATTCAATCTAGCTTTTACCCTAGATAAGTTTTCTGGGATAACCCTACACTGGTGTTTGCAAAATGTTTTTGTGGGTTTGGTGGGTTTCAGATTTGAAAATTTTAGCTCAAAACTTATGGTTTTGTGTCACCCACTTGCTAACCTTGTATTAGAAAAGCAACACGTCCAGTATACTTGCTCCGTATATTACCTTTTGGTAAACTACCGTCCGGTTGTAAAGGAAAGCGTTGAACAAGCAACTGTTGAGGCAATGTCCCGTGACATGCTTTTGATTATGGTCTATATCGTGTCAGATGCAATTACTATCCTTTGTAGGAGTAATAGTAAAGATCACCCTATAGTTTTTCTGTCTAGCATAAGGTCCTGTCTTCGACCATGCTATGCAACCACCGTTCTTACGGTTGACACCCGATTTGGTTCATGTGACCTAATGAATTCCAGGTGAATTCCTAGGATTTTACGTTCAATGGTAATGAACGCAATGAAAATGGGTTTTTGGAAAATAAATCAGTTTATAATTTTGATCAAAATATTTTCTCGTTCAAGCTCGAGTTTAGATATCATTGAATTCCATGAGTTTGAATTCTCAATCTTTAAGGTCAATCTCAAGGATTGAGTAATATCAGGCTTAAAAACTGATTTTTGATCTTTAAGGAGATTATCCTTTCTGGGGATCTGATTCATTAGTCATATAAGCTAATTTGCATGGTTCCCCCCATTGTACGAGACAGATCCTCTCATGGTTAGGATAAGTCTGACCACTTGGCGACCCTGTTTGATGCTGAGGTCCGTGGATTTCCAGCTGATTTTCGAGAAAACTTTTCAAGGTTTTTCGTAGACTCTACAACTGGTCTGGATGACAACTTCCTGACCTAAATCAAGAAGCGCGTGTATTTTTCTCTCGGAAGACTTTACTTCCTTTTAAATTTCATTTATATTACAATAAACTGGGTAAAACTGATTAATATCGTCCAAAACAAAAGTATCTTCAATTATTTGTACAAAAATATGTGACATATGTTCTAAATAACTTGGTAAATTTTTCTCACACTTGGCTTTTATTTTTCTTTCTTTGCCTTTTTATTTTCCTCTATTCCATTTTAAATGAATTCAAGCATTTTGGGTTGTTTCTCAATTTATGTCCTTTTCGAGGTAACAATAATTTTGGTGTTAACACATAGCTTTATCGTTCATAAATATGTATAAACATAATTTTGAGTTCATTTAGTTAAAAATTTTGAAAATTTTTACTAGAATTGGGTAGTCAGTATATAAGACTAGGGATGTTCTTTATTATCAGAGAGCACTAGATTCTAATACAACTACTGCGTTACTAGTATTTTTAATGGTAACTAAGTGTTTAAATTTAAAATTTTAAAAATCCGAAAGAATTTAACCCCTTCCCACACTTAAGATCTTGCAATGCCCTCATTTGCAAGAAATCAGTACAATTTAAATTATTGAGGGTGATTAGCGTAGAAAAATGATTAAATTTTACCAAAGTTTTCAAACATATTGGCGTTTGTTTGTTGAATGATAAATGGTGCACATCATTTTTTCATTCCGTCTTGTTGTTACGTCACATTTGTTTTTCGTTTTGTCGTTAAAATTAGTAGCTTTTGCTGAACTTAATGCCAGTCTTTGAAAATTCGCTGTTTTACCCTGTTGTGTACAATTGACAATATACATACATACAAATAATAACATGCATGATAATTTGAAATGGGACTTAACATCCCACTTTCAAATTATAAATACGAAATATTAGTAACAAAATAAATTTTTTTTTTTTAAAATTACATAAAAGTATCACAATATTATATGTTTTAAACATAAGTAGATAAAAATAATAAAAGATAAAAATCACTAACGGGAACTGTATCAATCTGGATAGGGGTTCCAGTTCATGTCGTCGGTCGGGTTCCACGGTTGGTTATAGGTGTGCTGATAGGCTTGGTTGGGGTTGTAGAGAGTAAATGGTGGTCGCATATCGGGCTGGTGTGGCGGATAGTAAGCAGGTCGGGTTGGTACGTAGTTATTTGGTACCTGAGGTGATACCTGGCTCATGATCTGATGCTGATGATAGTGCCATCTATCATGCTGTAGTTGCCTGGAATGCTCGTACACATTCTCGGCGTGCCACTGCTCGTACTGACTATGTCTAGCCTCGTTTGTCATTTCTACCTCATCTATACGCTGGTAAACGTCAGTAACAACCTCCATAACGACATCCCTAATGTCATCCGCTTCCTTCATTTCCTCATCTGAACCTCTCTCTACCTGTGGATGAGGGCCCTGATATGGTACTGCCTGATTGTGTCTGCTCTTTAATACTTTTGCACCTTGATAGACCCGCAATCCTAAAGTCTCATCCTGTTCCCTACACACCATTAGTGGACCCCCTTGATCCCTATCTACGCCTAAATACTCTCCAATGAGAGTAACAAAAATACCTCCTCCTATTATTCCCCTGTCCTGTATTCCTTCCACCATTTTAGACAGATAAAAACCAACACAGTAGGGGATATTAACAAAGCTTCTAGTGTTTCGAATACACTTAAGGTAAAATAAATCATGTAAGGTCATTTTCTCCTTGTTGTTACCTCTTTGTGTAATCGAATTAGCTAAAAATCTATGTATAATACGAAGCTCTGCTTTGTTAATATCTAAATAGGAGTGTCTTCCTCCCCGCGTAAAAACATTATAATTTGACATACGCCTCCAGACAGAGTCCGCGTCAAAATTCCTATCTACCCTTTCACCATGATAAATCAAATTTGTACAATCAGGTAGTAGTAATTCAGCAGGAGTGTAAATGTAGTGACCTGAACTTTTCCATGTTTATATATATTAATTGAGATTGATATTTACATGATTAAATGTTTCCAACATGTTAAGTAATCAAACTTGTTAAGACTTGATTAATTGAAATATGTTTCATATAGACAATTGACCACCCAAGTTGACCGGCGATTCACGAACGTTAAAACTTGTAAAAATGACATGACGATATATATATGGATATACATATGGTTAACATGAGATTATGATAAGTAAGTATCTCCATAAGTATATTAACAATGAGTTATATACATATAAACAAGACTACTAACTTAAGGATTTCGAAACGAGACATATATGTAACGATTATCGTTGTAACGACATTTAAATGTATATATATCATATTAAGATATATTAATATATCATAATATCATGATAATATAATAATTTAACATCTCATTAGATATAATAAACAATGGGTTAACAACATTAATTGAGATCGTTAACTTAAAGGTTTCAAAACAACACTTACATGTAACGACTAACGATGACTTAACGACTCAGTTAAAATGTATATACATGTAGTGTATTTAGATGTATTAAAATAATTTTGAAAGACTTCAAGACATATATCAAAACACTCATACTTAACGAAAATGGTTACAGTTACTTTCCCATTCTTTTCTTGCATCAAGAATTCTAGTCGTATTCTTACCCGTATTATACACAGCTTCAAAATGTACTTACTATGGGTATATACCAATAGGAACTAGCATGGGATTCCACTCTTGATTATGTCATGTATGACTAATCAATTTTAACTTCTACCATGAGCTAGTCAACTAACTAGAACTCCTTTTAACCCCACTCACCACTCACCAATTACCACTCATCATTCACTCCATTTCACTTCCAATTCTCTTTCTAATTCTCTCTCAACACACACACACTATTATGAACATATTTTTCCAGTAGTTAATCATCATCTTCATCAAAAATCACTTCAAGCATCAAGCTATAATCATCATAGGAAGAACACTTCAAGAACACTTCAAAAATCCCTTCAAGTTTACTAATTTACTTCCAAGCTTTCTAATCCATTCCAAGTAATCATCTAAGATCAAGAAACCTTTGTTATATACAGTAGGTTATCTTTCTTATTCAAGGTAATATTCATATTCAAACTTTGATTCAATTTCTATAACTATAAACTATCTTAATTCGAGTAAAAATCTTACTTGAACTTGTTTTTGTGTCATGATCCTACTTCAAGAACTTTCAAGCCATCCAAAATCCTTTGAAGTTAGATCATTTCTTGTCACTTCCAGTAGGTTTACCTACTAAACTTGAGGTAGTAATGATGTTCATAACATCATTCGATTCATATATATAAAACTATCTTATTCGAAGGTTTAAACTCGTAATCACTAGAACATAGTTTAGTTAATTCTAAACTTGTTCGCAAACAAAAGTTAATCCTTCTAACTTGACTTTTAAAATTAACTAAACACATGTTCTATATCTATATGATATGCTAACTTAATGATTTAAAACCTGGAAACACGAAAAACACCGTAAAACCGGATTTACGCCGTCGTAGTAACACCACGGGCTGTTTTGGGTTAGTTAATTAAAAACTATGATAAACTTTGATTTAAAAGTTGTTATTCTGAGAAAAAAAAATTTATTATGAACATGAAACTATATCCAAAAATTATGGTTAAACTCAAAGTGGAAGTATGTTTTCTAAAATGGTCATCTAGACGTCGTTCTTTCGACTGAAATGACTACCTTTACAAAAACGACTTGTAACTTATTTTTTCGACTATAAACCTATACTTTTTCTGTTTAGATTCATAAAATAGAGTTCAATATGAAACCATAGCAATTTGATTCACTCAAAACGGATTTAAAATGAAGAAGTTATGGGTAAAACAAGATTGAATAATTTTTCTCATTTTAGCTACGTGAAAATTGGTAACAAATCTATTCCAACCATAACTTAATCAACTTGTATTGTATATTATGTAATCTTGAGATACCATAGACACGTATACAATGTTTCGACCTATCATGTCGACACACCTATATATATTTCGGAACAACCATAGACACTCTATATGTGAATGTTGGAGTTAGCTATACAGGGTTGAGGTTGATTCCAAAATATGTATAGTTTGAGTTGTGATCAATACTGAGATACGTATACACTGGGTCGTGGATTGATTCAAGATAATATTTATCGATTTATTTCTGTATATCTAACTGTGGACAACTAGTTGTAGGTTACTAACGAGGACAGCTGACTTAATAAACTTAAAACATCAAAATATATTAAAAGTGTTGTAAATATATTTTGAACATACTTTGATATATATGTATATATTGTTATAGGTTCGTGAATCAACCAGTGGCCAAGTCTTACTACCCGACGAAGTAAAAATATGTGAAAGTGAGTTATAGTCCCACTTTTAAAATTTAATATTTTTGGGATGAGAATACATGCAGGTTTTATAAATGATTTACAAAATAGACACAAGTACGTGAAACTACATTCTATGGTTGAATTATCGAAATCGAATATGCCCCTTTTTATTAAGTCTGGTAATCTAAGAATTAGGGAACAGACACCCTAATTGACGCGAATCCTAAAGATAGATCTATTGGGCCTAACAAACCCCATCCAAAGTACCGGATGCTTTAGTACTTCGAAATTTATATCATATCCGAAGGGTGTCCCGGAATGATGGGGATATTCTTATATATGCATCTTGTTAATGTCGGTTACCAGGTGTTCACCATATGAATGATTTTTATCTCTATGTATGGGATGTGTATTGAAATATGAAATCTTGTGGTCTACTGTTACGATTTGATATATATAGGTTAAACCTATAACTCACCAACATTTTTGTTGACGTTTTAAGCATGTTTATTCTCAGGAGATTATTAAGAGCTTCCGCTGTTGCATACTTAAATAAGGACGAGATTTGGAGTCCATGCTTATATGATATTGTGTAAAAACTGCATTCAAGAAACTTATTTTGTTGTAACATATTTGTATTGTAAACCATTATGTAATGGTCGTGTGTAAACAGGATATTTTAGATTATCATTATTTGATAATCTACGTAAAGCTTTTTAAACCTTTATTGATGAAATAAAGGTTATGGTTTGTTTTAAAATGAATGCAGTCTTTGAAAAACGTCTCATATAGAGGTCAAAAACCTCGCAACGAAATCAATTAATATGGAACGTTTTTAATCAATAAGAACGGGACATTTCAGTTGGTATCCGAGCGTTGGTCTTAGAGAACCAGAATTTTGCATTAGTGTGTCTTATCTAGTTTGTTAGGATGCATTAGTGAGTCTGGACTTCGACCGTGTTTACTTGAAAAATGATTGCTTAACAAATTTTGTTGGAAACTATATATTTTTAACATGTGAATATTATGTGATATATTAATCTCTTAACGCGTTTGATATTATGTGTGATGACTCGAAATTTTTTGACTTATTTAAACCAATTCTCTATACGATTTATTATTTTAACACGCTAAACAAAGTCTGTTAGATTGAGTCTCAAAATTTTAGAACTGTTTCATATATACAATTACCTTTGATTACTCTCGACGATTCATGAACAATTATATGTATGTATATATATATGTACAAGTAAAAACGACTTTCCTAGAGCAAAACCCTAGTTGCTACAGTAAAAATTAATTTGCTACAGTAAAACACTATTTGCTACAGTGAAACCGTATTTTGCTACAGTGCTACAGTGAAAACGTATTTTGCTATTTGCTACAGTGCTACAGGTTACTAACGTATTTTGCTATTTGCTATTTGCTAAAGTGAAAGAACAATACAAACATTGGAAGACATGTTACGGGCATGCGTGATTGACTTTGGAACCAGTTGGGATCGACACTTACCGTTGGCAGAATTTTCATACAATAACAGCTATCATACGAGCATCAACGCAGCACCATTTGAAGCACTTTACGGTAGAAAGTGCAGATCTCCTATCTGTTGGAGTGAAGTAGGAGAAAGACAACTTACTGGACCAGAAATTATTCATGAAACCACCGAAAAGATCATTCAAATACAACAGCGATTGAAAACGGCCATGAGTCGCCAAAAGAGTTATGCTGATGTAAGAAGAAAACCGCTAGAATTTCAAGTGGGCGACAAAGTCATGTTGAAAGTGTCACCCTGGAAAGGCGTTGTACGATTCGGTAAACGAGGAAAGCTAAGTCCTAGGTACGTAGGACCCTTTGAAATCACCGAAAGAATTGGAGCAGTTGCTTATCGATTAAAGCTACCACAAGAACTTAGTAGTGTTCACGACACATTTCACGTGTCAAATTTGAAGAAATGTTTAGCTGAAGAGGATGTCGTAATTCCTCTTGATGAAATACGAATCAATGATAAACTCCATTTTGTCGAAGAACCTGTTGAAATCATGGACCGTGAGGTCAAACAATTAAAACAAAGCAAAATACCGATAGTTAGAGTTCGTTGGAACGCTAGACGAGGACCCGAGTTTACTTGGGAACGTGAAGATCAGATGAAGCAAAAGTATCCACATTTGTTCACTGATATCGCTCATGAAACAGGTACTACTCAAAATTTCGGGACGAAATTTTCTTTAAGGGGGAGGTACTGTGATGACCCGAAAATTTTTGACTTATTTAAACCAATTCTCTATACGATTTATTATTTTAACACGCTAAACAAAGTCTGTTAGATTGAGTCTCAAAATTTTAGAACTGTTTCATATATACAATTACCTTTGATTACTCTCGACGATTCATGAACAATTATATGTATGTATATATATATGTACAAGTAAAAACGACTTTCCTAGAGTAAAACCCTAGTTGCTACAGTAAAAATTAATTTCTACAGTAAAACACTATTTGCTACAGTGAAACCGTATTTTGCTACAGTGCTACAGTGAAACACTATTTGCTACAGTGAAACACTATTTTGCTACAGTGCTACAGTGCTACAGTGAAACACTATTTGCTACAGTAAAACACTATTTACTACAGTAAAACACTATTTGCTACAGTAAAACACTATTTGCTACAATAAACACTATTTGCTACAGTAACACACTATTTGCTACAGTAAACACTATTTGATGTCGACGAACTAGCAAACAAAAACGGAAAAGGCGGCCATGCGATCGCATGGCAAAAACACTGAAAACTCATGCGATCGCATGAGCTACAGTAAATCGAAAAGTAATATAAATACGCAGTTTGTTCGACGAACTCTATCACATTAATCTCAATATTTATATTTATATTATAATTATAATTTTAAATTTAAGTTTAATAATAATAAGGTATATACGAGGGTGTTTTTAATTCGGGTTTCAAACCGCTTTAAGCTAAGGAAATATTAGGTATTATTCGGGGTATTGTTCTTGAATCCAAGGCCAACCATACAGTCGTCTACCATCATTACGTCTACGCAATTTGCCTACAATATTGAATCGCAATATTGAACTGTGAGTTTATAGTCTCCCTTTTTAAATACTTTAAATATTTTTGGGCTGAGAATACATGCAATTTATTTTAAACGCGATAAGACACAAGTACATACTAAATTCTACACTGAGTTAAACCGAAAATCCCTTAGCTTTGGTAACTAGTAGCTGCCAGTACATAGGATATGGACTGGTGGGCGCGAATAACTGTATATGGATCCATAGGGCTTGACATCCCCGTCCGAGCTAGAGCGCTAGCCTTTTAACGGACGTATGTTATTTGAGTTTAAGACACGTTGGTTTGCGTGTATTAAAACGAATGGGGTAATTATCACTATAGCGTTAAGTTTAGTTACCAGGGTGCTCTGTTACGTAGAATCTATTGATAAACTTTTGATGAAATCTTGTGGTCTATCTTTATATATGTTTATGACTCGAGCAATTAAACCTATAACTCACCAACATTCGTGTTGACTTTTTAGCATGTTTTATTCTCAGGTCCTTAGAATGCTTCCGCTGTGATGTGCTTGTTGCCTGCATGGAGTCTCTCATGCTTTGTACAAAGTTTATTGCATTCAAAATAAAACTGCGTTGTGTAATAAATAATTGGACTGTGATGTCAACCTGTAAATTAAAGACTTATGTATTTCGGGGTTTTGCTTATACCTAAGCACTCGCCCACATGTTTATAACTTTCTATGTTTAGAAAGTCACTTATTTTAATGAATGCAATATTTTATCAAAACGTATCATATAGAGGTCAAAACCTCACTGTGGAATCAATGATTAACGTGCCGCGTCAATAGCGATTTTGACGGGTCGTTACAGTTGGTATCCGAGCTTGAGGTCATAGGGAACCAGAAATTACATTAGTGTGTTTAACTGGTAATTGTTAGGATGCATTAGTGAGTCTGGACTAGGACCATATTTGTTTTTACTGATTTTTGCTTATCATTTGGTCAAAAACATTATATGTAATATATTTATATGCTAACGTAATTGTTGTTTCAATTATGTGATAGATGACTTCCTCTAATCCTATCATTTTGTACGACTCGGAATCGGACACTGAATCTATTCTATCCACAACTGAAAAGGGCGTTCCAATACCTATTAAAGAAGAAATTGTGTTAGCCGGGGAATCTCAACTCCCGGTAAACCCAGAGGAGGTTCCAGCTCCACCCAACTCTAGTTTTCCGGAGCCACAGTATCGTTGGCATGGACCCATGATCCCTGGAGTAAACGAGGATCGTCCATTTCTAAACAAATATGGACATTGGTCCAGATATACCGCCGACGGGCGGGTTGTGCCGATTACGCCTGGCAGATTTCGGTTCATGACCACCGGTACATATTCTTGCAGTTCGTCATCATATTATCCTACACATGACTCAGACAGTTCGTCATCAGACGAGATCAGTAAGGAGGAGGATTTCGCTAATGAAATAAAAGAGATCACTAAGGAGAAATTCCAACTTGCTATAGATAATAAAAACAACCACAATAATAAAAAGTCCTTAATTATTAAAAAGGAACATGACCATTCGATCCGTAACCACCCTTATTGTATTAAACCCACTGAGGCAACGGGTACCTCAAAACCCCAACCAAAAATAAAATACACTGCCAGAATGTCTGTCGGACCATGTGCACACAAACAATTGGCAGAGAGAACCAAATGGGAAGAAGTTTCTGATAGTTCTGAATGAACGACCTCGCAACCATAAATCTTCCATGCGCTATTTTATTGCTTATGTGTGCTACTCTATCTTGTTATGTAGAATAATCATATGTAAAATATCGGTATTGTATGGTATTGTATTATTTTGGTTTATTAATAATAAATGCATGGAATGATTATTTGTATTATTAATACTTATTATTATTATTACATAATAACGTAGTAACTCACTATAATTTTTCATAGTGGAATATTATTAGGATTTTAGTAGTTAATTCCTTGTACTAGCTATTATGTATGAACTTAACGGGTAGGTAATACCCTAGAAATAATTATAAAATGCTAATAAGAAGAAAAGGCTTTTATAATAATCGGTTCATATTATTAATATGCTACGATTAACTATTGACAACTCATTTTACCTATAATATTCTATATGATTAAATTATATCTGTTGTGTTTATTGAAGAAACATGTCTCAAATGTCGGATGCTGAGTTTGAGCAACTAGTCGAGAAACGTGTGAATGAAAGAATTGCTGCAGCCGAGGCAGCAAAAGCAACAGCCGAAGCAGCAGCCAAAGCAGCAGCCGTAAACACAAACTCACGAAACGGATGCTTAACTTTTCAAGGATGCAAACCACAGACGTTTAGTGGAACCGAGGGACCAGTCGGTTTAACCCGATGGTTTGAAAAGATGGAGTCCGTTTTCAAAATCAGTAATTGTGCGAACGGAGACAAGTCAAAGTATGCTTCGTGTACATTGCAAGACGGTGCACTTACTTGGTGGAACAATTATGCTAAAGCAGAAGGAATAGATACGGCATATGATATCTCTTGGGAAGAACTGAAAAATATGCTAATCGAGGAGTACTGTCCTCGAAACGAGATCAGAAAAATGGAATCTGAGTTACGTAAT
This sequence comes from Rutidosis leptorrhynchoides, assembly GCF_046630445.1. Classification (NCBI taxonomy): domain Eukaryota; kingdom Viridiplantae; phylum Streptophyta; class Magnoliopsida; order Asterales; family Asteraceae; genus Rutidosis; species Rutidosis leptorrhynchoides. The sequence continues at coordinate 288,184,741 of NC_092342.1, read as the reverse complement.
CTGAAGGTTATCGGCGCAAATCTCAATAACTATGAAAAGCGTTTCATGGAACTAGCCTTGTTGTGTCCCGAATTGGTGCCAAACGAGAAACGAAAGATAGAAATGTATATTGACGGTTTATCGATCAATATCAAAGGAAATGTTACATCGTCCAAACCAAATACGATGCAGGAAGCCATGACAATGGCACACCAACTCATGGACCAGATCACAGAGAGTTCGATTAAGGCACCAATTACCGAAGTCAAGACAACTGAAGGAAAGAGGAAATGGGAAGACTATAAGGGCAAAAGTACTCACTTGAAGAAACAAGAAACTTTTAAAGGTAAACAAGATGGGGCAACTGCAAGTCCTAACTATAAGGGACCTCATCCGTTCTGCAAAAGGTGTTACACACATCATGCAGGCTATTGCCAAGTGGTCTGTGATAAGTGCAACAAGAAAGGACATGTGGCGAAAGATTGTTATGCCACCGTTTCTGAAGTAAAGACAAAATTGACCGATGTCAAGAAATGTTATGGATGCGGGAAGTCTGGTCACTTTATAAATCAATGCCCTGATAAGGAGAAGAACAAAGAACCCGCACGAGGGAGGGCATTTAATGTTAGTGCCAGTAAAGCACGAGAGGATCCTAATCTTGTCACGGGTACGTTTACCGTTAATAATCAACTAGCTTCTATTATGTTTGATACGGGTGCTGATAGAAGTTATATGTGTAAAGACTTTAGTTTTAAACTAAAATGTGCATCATTACCTCTAGACGATAAATATACTATTGAATTAGCTAATGGTAAACTGATAAAAGCCGATAAAATTTGCCATGGTTGCGAAATGAATCTCGCTGGTGAAACCTTCAAAATCGATTTGATACCCGTAGAATTAGAAAGTTTTGACGTAATCGTTGGCATGGACTGGATGTCCAAAACAAGAGCGGAAGTTGTTTGCGCTGAGAAAGCAATCCGCATCCCTCGTAAGGATGAAACGTCATTAATGATTTATGGGGAGAAGAGCAACTCAAAGCTGAACTTTATCAGCTGTATGAAGGCCCAGAAACTTATAAGAAAAGGTTGTTATGCTATTCTGGCACATGTAAAGAAGATTGATACTGAAGAAAGAAGCATTAATGACATGCCGGTTGTAAGAGAATATCCCGGAGTATTTCCAGAAGAATTACCGGGGCTACCTCCACACAGATGTGTAGAATTCCAGATTGATCTCATACCAGGAGCTGCACCTGTAGCCCGATCTCCATATAGACTTGCACCTTCAGAAATGCAAGAATTACAAGACCAGATGCAAGAATTATCGGACCGTGGATTTATTCGTCCTAGTTTTTCACCTTGGGGTGCTCCTATTCTGTTCGTCAAGAAGAAGGATGGATCTATGAGAATGTGCATAGATTACAGAAAATTAAACAAATTAACGATCAAGAATCGGTACCCATTACCGAGGATTGATGATTTGTTTGATCAATTGCAAGGATCAAGTGTTTATTCTAAGATTGATCTACGCTCCGGATATCATCAACTGAGAGTGAAGGAAGAAGATGTTCCTAAAACCGCGTTCAGAACCCGTTACGGTCACTATGAGTTCCTAGTCATGCCTTTTGGATTAACTAATGCTCCAGCAGTATTCATGGATCTAATGAATCGCATCTGTAGACCGTATTTAGACAAATTTGTTATTGTTTTTATCGACGACATATTGATTTACTCGAAGAACAAGGAAGAACATGAGCAACACTTAAGACTGGTACTAGAGATACTCAAGAAAGAAGAATTGTACGCAAAATTTTCGAAGTGTGATTTCTGGTTACAAGAAGTACAATTTTTGGGCCATGTTGTCAGTAAACATGGAATTAAAGTTGACCCCGCCAAGATCGAAGCCATTAGTAAATGGGAAATCCCGAAGACTCCAACACAAATTCGCCAATTCTTAGGTCTTGCTGGTTACTACCGAAGATTCATTCAAGATTTCTCTAGAATCGCCAAACCCTTAACTGCATTGACTCAAAAGGGAAAGAAGTATGATTGGTCCACAGAACAGGAATCCTCATTCCAGTTATTAAAGAAGAAGTTAACGTCTGCACCCATTTTGTCATTACCGGAAGGAAATGATGATTTCGTGATCTATTGTGATGCTTCACGCCAAGGTTTAGGATGTGTATTAATGCAACGCACAAAAGTCATCGCATATGCCTCACGATGTGATGACCCAGAAATTTCGACTAAATTTAAACTTAATCTTTGTATGATTAACATTTCCGACACGATAAGCAAAGTCTGTAAAACTGAATCTCAAAATTTTTGAATTACTTTTATATATTTAAATACCTTCGGTTGTTTTCGACGATTCGCGAACAATTATATGTAAAAAGATACATATATACTATAACATGAAAAGGTAACAATGTATTAATTGTTTGATACCGTACATTAAACTTATTGGTTTAAATATCTATTTGAATGTATATGATAAGTTGAAATATTTATTATTAAAATTTATTTATAAATAACGTCCAATGTGTATTTAAAAACTGATTTATGTATATTAAAAAGATATATACATATATATAATAAACGATAGTAACATTCGTTTATTGATTCAATTGATATTTAGATAAGTTAACTAAAGCGTTTAAGATGAACCAGTTAAACACTAATTTGCTACAGTGTTTTCAAATTGCCACATTACTCAAAATGCTACAGTGTTTTCGAAAATCACTATTTGCTACAGTGAAATTGACTTTGCTACAGTGAATTGCTACAGTAAAATTTGACTTTGCTACAGTAACTTTGCTACAGTAAAACACTATTTTAAAATGTATTTTTAACAAATAACGAGACGATGATTTATAGAAGTAAATGACCAAAATACTCGAAAGTTTAAGATATACTATGAGTGGTATAGTTTATGGATAACTTAAGGCTATATCTTGACAAAGGTACGTGTCACGAAACGTAAAATGCAAGTTTTCTCAGCGTACGAAAGGACATTCGAAAAACCAGAACAGGGACATAAGTCGAGTGATGACGTACGACTTATCGGAACAAAAATTACAAGTCAACTATGCACGTGAATTTAATATAATATATAATTAATTATTTAAATTATATATATTATATTAATATTTAATTATGTCGACAAGCTGGGAGCCAAAACAATGTGAGCTGTCCCTGGTCCTCATGCGAGTCGCATGGCCAGAAGGCCATTTCCATGCGAGTCGCATGACTCCAGATTTCAGGCCACATCTATAAATTCGAGCGTTTCTCTGATTTTTTTTATTCATTCTTCATTCTTCCTCCGTATTATTAGTTATATTTATACTATTATTATTATTATTATTATTATTAATAAGATTATTATTAATCTTATTATTTTTTTTATTATTAGTGTTATTATTTTTGCGATACAAAAATAATAATGTACATCAAATATTATGACGGAGTGCTGTCCAAGTAATTTTCAAAATGAGTTTTCAAGCAAGCTAGAGCTAAGGAAATTATGGGTTATTGCCAAGGAGGTTATGGGTAATGTTCGGGGGTATTTTTTGTGAATCAAACCTCGTGTTTATCATCTCCGATGCGTCTACGTGCTTTCCTGCAATATTGTATATCAATATTAAACAGTGAGTTTCATATGATCCCTTTTTCAAATTATATTTTTGGGCTGAGAATACATGCGCAGTTTTATAAACTGTTTTACTAAATGGATACAAATACTAAAACTGATTTTGTGTGAGTTTCATAAGATCCCTTTTACTCTCTACATTTTTGGGCTGATAATACATGCAAATGCTTTATTAACCAATATACAATATTTATATGCGTGAGTTTCATAAGATCCCTTTTACTCTCTACATTTTTGGGCTGAGAATACATGCAAATGTTTTATTAACCGATATACAATATTTATATGTGTGAGTTTCATATGCTTCCTTTTTAATTGCTTTTGCAATCTATATTTTTGGGCTGAGAATACATGCACTTTATTTTAAACGCAATGGATACAAGTACATACTAAATTCTACACCGAGTTTGAACCGAAAATCCCTTAGCTTTGGTAACTAGTAACTGCCGGTTATAAGAACTGGTGGGCGCGAGTAGTATTATATGGATCCATAGGGCTTGACATCCCCGTCCGAGCTAGAGCGCTAGCCTTTTAACGGACGTATGCTATTTGAGAAGCGTACACGTTGGTTTGCGTGTATTATTAAGATGATTATACAAAGGGTACAAATTATATAAACATTAAAGTTTAGTTACCAGGGTGCTCAATTTTGTAGAACCGATTGATAAACGTTTCGAATGAAACAACTGAAATCTTGTGATCCACCTTTTATGTAAAACCTATTGATAAACGTTTTGAATAAAACAACTGAACTTTTGTAATCCACATTGATATACGGATTATGTGTAATATTAAAACTATGAACTCACCAACCTTTATGTTGACACTTGAAGCATGTTTATTCTCAGGTTTCTAGAAGTCTTTCGCTGTTTGCTTATACGTGATACACGATATGTGCTTGGAGTCATACATGCTATATACAAGAAACTTGCATTCACCAAACCATTACCATGTATCTTATTTTGACTGTATTGTCAACAGATGTATTATTGTAAACCATTAAATGGTGATTGTCTATACGTAGAAATCATCAGATGTTAAAAACCTGGAATTTATATATTCATTTATGAAATACCTTTTCAAACGAATACAATGTTACAAAATGTATCACATAGAGGTCAAATACCTCGCAATGAAATCAATGAATGACGTGTTCGTCCATATGGATTTGGAGCGATCGTCACACACGACAACTAAAAATTCATGAAAAGAACTATACGACGCATGATTTAGAACTTGGAGCAGTAGTTTTTGCACTCAAAATATGGAGACACTATCTATATGGCACCAAGTGTACAGTGTACACTGACCATAAGAGTCTTCAGCATATTTTTGATCAAAAACAACTCAATATGAGGCAACGTCGCTGGGTAGAGTTGTTAAACGATTACGATTGTGAAATCCGTTACCACCCCGGAAAGGCTAATGTTGTAGCTGATGCCTTAAGTCGAAAAGAAAGAGTAAAACCTCTTAGGGTTCGAGCTTTGAATATTACAATTCGTACTGATCTCACAAAGCAAATTCAAGCAGCACAGTTAGAAGCTTTAAAAGAAGAAAACAAAAAAGGCGAAATGAGCAAAGGGTTAGAAAAACAACTTGAAGTAAAAGCCGATGGAACCCTGTATTTTGCTGGTAGGATATGGGTACCAAAACATGGTAACCTAAGGCAACTAGTACTGGATGAAGCACACAAAACGAGGTACTCAATTCACCCAGGAAACGGGAAAATGTACCACGATCTCAAGAAGTTTTATTGGTGGCCTAATATGAAGACAGAAATTGCTACTTATGTAAGCAAATGTTTAACGTGTGCAAAGGTCAAAGCTGAGCACCAAAAGCCGTCAGGATTACTGCAACAACCAGAAATTCCGCAGTGGAAATGGGAAAGAATAACCATGGATTTCATTACGAAATTGCCAAGGACTGCAAGTAGTCATGATACTATTTGGGTGATAGTTGATCGTCTAACTAAATCAGCTCACTTCTTACCAATAAAGGAGACAGACAGTATGGAGAAATTAGCACGCCTATATTTGAAGGAAGTAGTTTCCAGGCATGGTGTACCCATCTCCATCATATCTGATCGCGACACCCGATTCACATCACGTTTTTAGCAATCATTACAAAAAGCATTGGGAACTCGATTAGATATGAGCACCGCTTATCACCCACAGACAGATGGTCAAAGTGAAAGAACAATACAAACATTGGAAGACATGTTACGGGCATGCGTGATTGACTTTGGAACCAGTTGGGATCGACACTTACCGTTGGCAGAATTTTCATACAATAACAGCTATCATACGAGCATCAACGCAGCACCATTTGAAGCACTTTACGGTAGAAAGTGCAGATCTCCTATCTGTTGGAGTGAAGTAGGAGAAAGACAACTTACTGGACCAGAAATTATTCATGAAACCACCGAAAAGATCATTCAAATACAACAGCGATTGAAAACGGCCATGAGTCGCCAAAAGAGTTATGCTGATGTAAGAAGAAAACCGCTAGAATTTCAAGTGGGCGACAAAGTCATGTTGAAAGTGTCACCCTGGAAAGGCGTTGTACGATTCGGTAAACGAGGAAAGCTAAGTCCTAGGTACGTAGGACCCTTTGAAATCACCGAAAGAATTGGAGCAGTTGCTTATCGATTAAAGCTACCACAAGAACTTAGTAGTGTTCACGACACATTTCACGTGTCAAATTTGAAGAAATGTTTAGCTGAAGAGGATGTCGTAATTCCTCTTGATGAAATACGAATCAATGATAAACTCCATTTTGTCGAAGAACCTGTTGAAATCATGGACCGTGAGGTCAAACAATTAAAACAAAGCAAAATACCGATAGTTAGAGTTCGTTGGAACGCTAGACGAGGACCCGAGTTTACTTGGGAACGTGAAGATCAGATGAAGCAAAAGTATCCACATTTGTTCACTGATATCGCTCATGAAACAGGTACTACTCAAAATTTCGGGACAAAATTTTCTTTAAGGGGGAGGTACTGTGATGACCCGAAAATTTTTGACTTATTTAAACCAATTCTCTATACGATTTATTATTTTAACACGCTAAACAAAGTCTGTTAGATTGAGTCTCAAAATTTTAGAACTGTTTCATATATACAATTACCTTTGATTACTCTCGACGATTCATGAACAATTATATGTATGTATATATATATATATGTACAAGTAAAAACGACTTTCCTAGAGTAAAACCCTAGTTGCTACAGTAAAAATTAATTTGCTACAGTAAAACACTATTTGCTACAGTGAAACCGTATTTTGCTACAGTGCTACAGTGAAACACTATTTGCTACAGTGAAACACTATTTTGCTACAGTGCTACAGTGCTACAGTGAAACACTATTTGCTACAGTAAAACACTATTTACTACAGTAAAACACTATTTGCTACAGTAAAACACTATTTGCTACAGTAAATACTATTTGCTACAGTAACACACTATTTGCTACAGTAACACACTATTTGATGTCGACGAACTAGCAAACAAAAACGGAAAAGGCGGCCATGCGATCGCATGGCAAAAACACTGAAAACTCATGCGATCGCATGAGCTACAGTAAATCGAAAAGTAATATAAATACGCAGTTTGTTCGACGAACTCTATCACATTAATCTCAATATTTATATTTATATTATAATTATAATTTTAAATTTAAGTTTAATAATAATAAGGTATATACGAGGGTGTTTTTAATTCGGGTTTCAAACCGCTTTAAGCTAAGGAAATATTAGGTATTATTCGGGGTATTGTTCTTGAATCCAAGGCCAACCATACAGTCGTCTACCATCATTACGTCTACGCAATTTGCCTACAATATTGAATCGCAATATTGAACTGTGAGTTTATAGTCTCCCTTTTTAAATACTTTAAATATTTTTGGGCTGAGAATACATGCAATTTATTTTAAACGCGATAAGACACAAGTACATACTAAATTCTACACTGAGTTAAACCGAAAATCCCTTAGCTTTGGTAACTAGTAGCTGCCAGTACATAGGATATGGACTGGTGGGCGCGAATAACTGTATATGGATCCATAGGGCTTGACATCCCCGTCCGAGCTAGAGCGCTAGCCTTTTAACGGACGTATGTTATTTGAGTTTAAGACACGTTGGTTTGCGTGTATTAAAACGAATGGGGTAATTATCACTATAGCGTTAAGTTTAGTTACCAGGGTGCTCTGTTACGTAGAATCTATTGATAAACTTTTGATGAAATCTTGTGGTCTATCTTTATATATGTTTATGACTCGAGCAATTAAACCTATAACTCACCAACATTCGTGTTGACTTTTTAGCATGTTTTATTCTCAGGTCCTTAGAATGCTTCCGCTGTGATGTGCTTGTTGCCTGCATGGAGTCTCTCATGCTTTGTACAATGTTTATTGCATTCAAAATAAAACTGCGTTGTGTAATAAATAATTGGACTGTGATATCAACCTGTAAATTAAAGACTTATGTATTTCGGGGTTTTGCTTATACCTAAGCACTCGCCCACATGTTTATAACTTTCTATGTTTAGAAAGTCACTTATTTTAATGAATGCAATATTTTATCAAAACGTATCATATAGAGGTCAAAACCTCACTGTGGAATCAATGATTAACGTGCCGCGTCAATAGCGATTTTGACGGGTCGTTACATTATGTGATAGATGTCTACCTCTAGAACAAGTCCCATTGACTCACCTAATAATAATGAAGAGTCAAATGTAAATTGGAATGATTCGTGGACTGATTCACAAGTTCCCGAAGAGGAACCGGAAGAAGAGTCGGAACCGGAAGAAGAATCGGAACAGGATGAAGAAATAGAACCGGTGGGGGAAATAATAAAATGGTTAAGTAAAAGAAAATCCTCAACCAACCGACCAAGGTTAATTATGGTCAATGGTGTTTCCGCCAAGGAAGCAAAATATTGGGAGGATTACCAATTCTCCGATGAATCGGATTCCGACGAGAATTCCGATGATGTTATAGAAATTACCCCTACTGAATTTAAAAAGGCAAAAGAAAATAATAAGAGAAAGGGCATAAAAATAGAGAAATCTAATTCCAACCCCGATGAACTTTATATGTATCGTCAACCCCCGAAGTCCTTAAGTTGTAACAATGACCCGGGAACCTCTAAACCACCAGGTTTTTCTAAACCAATGTGGATAACGATGGCTCGTATTAGGGGAACATCATATATCCCTAGAAACTTGGAAAAACGAACCAAAACTGAAGAAGAAGAAACAAGCGAGTCGGAATAAGATAGTTGTATTCGTGTGGTGTAATATAAGTAATATAGTGTGCTTATGCTTTATGATATATGTAAAAATTGCTTGTATTAATAAGTATTTTTTTTTATGAATCTAACTCTTGTCTATTTTACAGTATAAAAACACAAAATGGATAGACAACCCAATATTTTAAGAGACCTACCCGGAGACATGATTGATGAAATCTTGTCTAGAGTCGGTCAGAATTCTTCGGCACAACTATTTAAGGCGAGATCAGTTTGTAAGACATTCGAAGAACGTTCCAAGAATGCCTTGGTTTATAAAAGGCTTTCGTTCGAAAGATGGGGGATATCACATTGGGAAATCCATAAGTTACGATGTGTTTACTTTGACGCATATATTGCGGGGAACCCAAATGCTATTTTACGCAATGGGTTAAGAAATTATTTTGACTCAATATATCCGAATATTGGACTTTGTGATTTAGAAAAAGCGGCTAACATGCAACATAAAGAAGCATGTTATGCTTACTAATTAGTAATGTTCACTTCTCACCAAAGTGAGAACAAGAACATCGGGCTACAACTATTAAACAAAACGTTCCCACAAGTGACGGAGTCGGTAATTGGGGTAAGAAATGAGGTTTTTAGATTATTACGGGACTGTTGGACATTACATAACCCTCATCCCTTTGACGACGTTACAACACGCTGTCTTATCAACGGCCATAACGGTTATGTTCCACAAGACCAAGGATGGGAAGTAATCCTAGTAAAACCAGAATGCATGACTTATTTCTGGACGTATGAATTACGTGTCTTTATTGCCTTTGCTGAACGACTTGTGTACTAGCTAGAATTATCTTCACAACCATCTTGTATCAAATTTATTGTGTGCTATATTTCATGCTATATGTAAAATAAGCGGTATTGTAAGTTTGTAAAATATTGTGTAAAAGTTTGAACGCGAAATATTATTATAATCAGTTTTTCATATAGAATTGTAGTAGTTGAATTGTATATTAGCTACTAAGTATGAACTTAACGGGTAGGTACTACCCGAATTTAAACTTATAAAATGCTAATATAAAGAAAAAGCTTTTATAAATGAGTTCATATTATGCTACGAAATACTATTAACTACTCTTAATATTCTGTATGATTAACTTGTTCCATTTGACTATTTTGAAGGAAATGGCACTGACTACTCGACACACCGTGAATATGAATGAAGAGGAATTCCGTCCTTTTCTAGCTTCAAACATAGCCGCAGTACAGGCTGCGCTACATACCAACAATAACCTTGGATCTAGCAGTACAGGAAATCGTGTAGGATGCACCTACAAAGAATTCACTGCCTGCAAACCTTTGGAATTTGATGGAACCGAAGGACCGATCGGATTGAAAAGGTGGACCGAGAAGGTCGAATCGGTGTTTGCCATAAGTAAGTGTACTGAAGAGGACAAAGTAAAGTATGCTACGCATACCTTCACAGGTTCTGCGTTAACATGGTGGAATACCTATCTAGAGCAAGTGGGACAAGACGATGCGTACGCACTACCGTGGTCAGCATTCAAGCACTTGATGAACGAGAAGTACCGTCCCAGAACCGAGGTCAATAAGCTCAAGACAGAACTTAGAGGGTTACAAACCCAAGGATTTGATATTACCACGTACGAAAGACGATTCACAGAATTGTGCCTATTGTGTCCGGGAGCATTCGAAGATGAGGAAGAGAAGATCGACGCGTTTGTGAAAGGATTACCGGAAAGAATCCAAGAAGATATAAGTTCACACGAGCCCGCCTCCATACAACAGGCATGTAGAATGGCTCACAAACTAGTGAACCAGATTGAAGAAAGAATTAAAGAACAGACTGCTGAAGAGGCCAATGTGAAGCAAGTCAAAAGAAAGTGGGAGGAAAATGGTGATAAGAATCACCAATACAACAACAACAGCAATTACAACAATAATCGCAACAATTATCCCAACAATCGCAACATCAATCACAACTACAACAAACGGCCCAACAACAACAACAACAACAACAACAACAACAACAACAACAACAACAACAACAACAACAACAACAACAACAACAACAACAACAACAACAACAGCAACTACAACAATCATCCCAACAACAATAATAACCGCAACAACAACAACAATCAGAAGCAGCTATGCCAAAGGTGTGAAAAGTATCACTCGGGGTTCTGCACCAAATTTTGCAACAAGTGTAAAAGAAATGGTCATAGCGTGACGAAGTGTGAGGTCTACGGACCAGGGGTTAATAGAACGAAAAGAACAAATGGTGTCGGAACGAGTAATGGCGGAGGAAGTAGTGTCGGAGCAAGTTATGCCAATGTAGTTTGTTATAAATGTGGAAAACCGGGCCACATTATTAGAAATTGCCCGAACCAGGAGAACACGAATGGACAAGGCCGCGGAAGAGTTTTCAATATTAATGCGGCAGAGGCACAGGAAGACCCGGAGCTTGTTACGAGTACGCTTCTTATTGACAATAAATCTGCTTACGTTTTATTTGATTCGGGTGCGGATAGAAGCTATATGAGTAGAGATTTTTGTGCTAAATTAAGTTGTCCATTGACGCCTTTGGATAGTAAATTTTTACTCGAATTAGCAAATGGTAAATTAATTTCAGCAGATAATATATGTCGGAATCGAGAAATTAAACTGGTTAGCGAAACATTTAAGATTGATTTGATACCTGTAGAGTTAGGGAGTTTTGATGTGATAATCGGTATGGACTGGTTGAAAGAAGTGAAAGCAGAGATCGTTTGTTACAAAAATGCAATTCGCATTATACGAGAAAAAGGAAAACCCTTAATGGTGTACGGAGAAAAGGGCAACACGAAGCTACATCTTATTAGTAATTTGAAGGCACAAAAACTAATAAGAAAAGGTTGCTATGCTGTTCTAGCACACGTCGAAAAATTACAAACTGAAGAAAAGAGCATCAATGATGTTCCCATTGCAAAAGAATTTCCCGATGTATTTCCCAAAGAATTACCGGGATTACCCCCACATCGATCCGTTGAATTTCAAATAGATCTTGTACCAGGAGCTGCACCAATAGCTCGTGCTCCTTACAGACTCGCACCCAGCGAGATGAAAGAACTGCAAAGCCAATTACAAGAACTTTTAGAGCGTGGTTTCATTCGACCAAGCACATCACCGTGGGGAGCTCCTGTTTTGTTTGTCAAGAAGAAAGATGGTACATTCAGGTTGTGTATCGACTACCGAGAGTTGAACAAACTTACCATCAAGAACCGCTACCCACTACCGAGAATCGACGACTTATTTGATCAACTACAAGGCTCGTCTGTTTATTCAAAGATTGACTTACGTTCCGGGTATCATCAAATGCGGGTGAAAGAAGATAATATTCCAAAGACTGCTTTCAGAACACGTTACGGTCATTACGAGTTTATGGTCATGCCGTTTGGTTTAACTAATGCACCAGCTGTGTTCATGGACCTTATGAACCGAGTGTGTGGACCATACCTTGACAAGTTTGTCATTGTTTTCATTGATGACATACTTATTTACTCAAAGAATGACCAAGAACACGGTGAACATTTGAGAAAAGTGTTAGAAGTATTGAGGAAGGAAGAATTGTACGCTAAGTTTTCAAAGTGTGCATTTTGGTTGGAAGAAGTTCAATTCCTCGGTCACATAGTGAACAAAGAAGGTATTAAGGTGGATCCGGCAAAGATAGAAACTGTTGAAAAGTGGGAAACCCCGAAAACTCCGAAACACAGAAGGTTCATCCAAGACTTTTCCAGAATAGCAAAACCCTTGACTGCATTAACGCATAAAGGGAAGAAATTTGAATGGAAGGATGAACAAAAGAAAGCGTTTCAGTTATTGAAGAAAAAGCTAACTACGGCACCTATATTGTCATTGCCTGAAGGGAATGATGATTTTGTGATTTATTGTGACGCATCAAAGCAAGGTCTCGGTTGTGTATTAATGCAACGAACGAAGGTGATTGCTTATGCGTCTAGACAATTGAAGATTCACGAGCAAAATTATACGACGCATGATTTGGAATTAGTCGCGGTTGTTTTTGCATTAAAGACTTGGAGGCATTACTTATATGGGGTCAAAAGTATTATATATACCGACCACAAAAGTCTTCAACACATATTTAATCAGAAACAACTGAATATGAGGCAGCGTAGGTGGATTGAATTATTGAATGATTACAACTTTGAGATTCGTTACCACCCGGGGAAGGCAAATGTGGTAGCCGATGCCTTGAGCAGGAAGGACAGAGAACCCATTCGAGTAAAATCTATGAATATAATGATTCATAATAACCTTACTACTCAAATAAAGGAGGCGCAACAAGGAGTTTTAAAAGAGGGAAATTTAAAAGATGAAATACCCAAAGGATCGGAGAAGCATCTTAATATTCGGGAAGACGGAACCCGGTATAGGGCTGAAAGGATTTGGGTACCAAAATTTGGAGATATGAGAGAAATGGTACTTAGAGAAGCTCATAAAACCAGATACTCAATACATCCTGGAACGGGGAAGATGTACAAGGATCTCAAGAAACATTTTTGGTGGCCGGGTATGAAAGCCGATGTTGCTAAATACGTAGGAGAATGTTTGACGTGTTCTAAGGTCAAAGCTGAGCATCAGAAACCATCAGGTCTACTTCAACAACCCGAAATCCCAGAATGAAAATGGGAAAACATTACCATGGATTTCATCACTAAATTGCCAAGGACTGCAAGTGGTTTTGATACTATTTGGGTAATAGTTGATCGTCTCACCAAATCAGCACACTTCCTGCCAATAAGAGAAGATGACAAGATGGAGAAGTTAGCACGACTGTATTTGAAGGAAGTCGTCTCCAGACATGGAATACCAATCTCTATTATCTCTGATAGGGATGGCAGATTTATTTCAAGATTCTGGCAGACATTACAGCAAGCATTAGGAACTCGTCTAGACATGAGTACTGCCTATCATCCACAAACTGATGGGCAGAGCGAAAGGACGATACAAACGCTTGAAGACATGCTACGAGCATGTGTTATTGATTTCGGAAACAGTTGGGATCGACATCTACCGTTAGCAGAATTTTCCTACAACAACAGCTACCATTTAAGCATTGAGATGGCGCCGTTTGAAGCACTTTATGGTAGAAAGTGCAGGTCTCCGATTTGTTGGAGTGAAGTGGGGGATAGACAGATTACGGGTCCGGAGATTATACAAGAAACTACCGAGAAGATCATCCAAATTCAACAACGGTTGAAAACCGCTCAAAGTCGACAAAAGAGCTACGCTGACATTAAAAGAAAAGATATAGAATTTGAAATTGGAGAGATGGTCATGCTTAAAGTTGCACCTTGGAAAGGCGTTGTTCGATTTGGTAAACGAGGGAAATTAAATCCAAGGTATATTGGACCATTCAAGATTATTGATCGTGTCGGACCAGTAGCTTACCGACTTGAGTTACCTCAACAACTCGCGGCTGTACATAACACTTTCCACGTCTCGAATTTGAAGAAATGTTTTGCTAAAGAAGATCTCACTATTCCGTTAGATGAAATCCAAATCAACGAAAAACTTCAATTCATCGAAGAACCCGTCGAAATAATGGATCGTGAGGTTAAAAGACTTAAGCAAAACAAGATACCAATTGTTAAGGTTCGATGGAATGCTCGTAGAGGACCCGAGTTCACCTGGGAGCGTGAAGATCAGATGAAGAAGAAATACCCGCATCTATTTCCAGAAGATTCGTCAACACCTTCAACAGCTTAAAATTTCGGGACGAAATTTATTTAACGGGTAGGTACTGTAGTGACCCAAACTTTTCCATGTTTATATATATTAATTGAGATTGATATTTACATGATTAAATGTTTCCAACATGTTAAGCAATCAAACTTGTTAAGACTTGATTAATTGAAATATGTTTCATATAGACAATTGACCACCCAAGTTGACCGGCGATTCACGAACGTTAAAACTTGTAAAAACGACATGACGATATATATATGGATATACATATGGTTAACATGAGATTATGATAAGTAAGTATCTCCATAATTATATTAACAATGAGTTATATACATATAAACAAGACTACTAACTTAAGGATTTCGAAACGAGACATATATGTAACGATTATCGTTGTAACGACATTTAAATGTATATATATCATATTAAGATATATTAATATATCATAATATCATGATAATATAATAATTTAACATCTCATTAGATATAATAAACAATGGGTTAACAACATTAATTGAGATCGTTAACTTAAAGGTTTCAAAACAACACTTACATGTAACGACTAACGATGACTTAACGACTCAGTTAAAATGTATATACATGTAGTGTATTTAGATGTATTAAAATACATTTGGAAGACTTCAAGACATATATCAAAACACTCATACTTAACAAAAATGGTTATAGTTACTTTCCCATTCTTTTCTTGCATCAAGAATTCTAGTCGTATTCTTACCCGTATTATACACAGCTTCAAAACGTACTAACTATAGGTATATACCAATAGGAACTAGCATGGGATTCCACTCTTGATTATGTCATGTATGACTAATCAATTTTAACTTCTACCATGAGCTAGTCAACTAACTAGAACTCCTTTTAACCCCACTCACCACTCACCAATTACCACTCATCATTCACTCCATTTCACTTCCAATTCTCTTTCTAATTCTCTCTCAACACACACACACACACACTATTATGAACGTATTTTTCCAGTAGTTAATCATCATCTTCATCAAAAATCACTTCAAGCATCAAGCTATAATCATCATAGGAAGAACACTTCAAGAACACTTCAAAAATCCCTTCAAGTTTACTAATTTACTTCCAAGCTTTCTAATCCATTCCAAGTAATCATATAAGATCAAGAAACCTTTGTTATATACAGTAGGTTATCTTTCTTATTCAAGATAATATTCATATTCAAACTTTGATTCAATTTCTATAACTATAAACTATCTTAATTCGAGTAAAAATCTTACTTGAACTTGTTTTTGTGTCATGATCCTACTTCAAGAACTTTCAAGCCATCCAAGATCCTTTGAAGCTAGATCATTTCTTGTCACTTCTAGTAGGTTTACCTACTAAACTTGAGGTATTAATGATGTTCATAACATCATTCGATTCATATATATAAAACTATCTTATTCGAAGGTTTAAACTCGTAATCACTAGAACATAGTTTAGTTAATTCTAAACTTGTTCGCAAACAAAAGTTAATCCTTCTAACTTGACTTTTAAAATTAACTAAACACATGTTCTATATCTATATGATATGCTAACTTAATGATTTAAAACCTGGAAACACGAAAAACACCGTAAAACCGGATTTACGCCGTCGTAGTAACACCGCGGGCTGTTTTGGGTTAGTTAATTAAAAACTATGATAAACTTTGATTTAAAAGTTGTTATTCTGAGAAAATAATTTTTATTATGAACATGAAACTATATCCAAAAATTATGGTTAAACTCAAAGTAGAAGTATGTTTTCTAAAATGGTCATCTAGACGTCGTTCTTTCGACTGAAATGACTACCTTTACAAAAACGACTTGTAACTTACTTTTCCAACTATAAACCTATACTTTTTCTGTTTAGATTCATAAAATAGAGTTCAATGTGAAACCATAGCAATTTGATTCACTCAAAACGGATTTAAAATGAAGAAGTTATGGGTAAAACAAGATTGAATAATTTTTCTCATTTTAGCTACGTGAAAATTGGTAACAAATATATTCCAACCATAACTTAATCAACTTGTATTGTATATTATGTAATCTTGAGATACCATAGACACGTATACAATGTTTCGACCTATCATGTCGACACATCTATATATATTTCGGAACAACCATAGACACTCTATATGTGAATGTTGGAGTTAGCTATACAGAGTTGAGGTTGATTCCAAAATATGTATAGTTTGAGTTGTGATCAATACTGAGATACGTATACACTGGGTCGTGGATTGATTCAAGATAATATTTATCGATTTATTTCTGTATATCTAACTGTGGACAACTAGTTGTAGGTTACTAACGAGGACAGCTGACTTAATAAACTTAAAACATCAAAATATATTAAAAGTGTTGTAAATATATTTTGAACATACTTTGGTATATATGTATATATTGTTATAGGTTCGTGAATCAACCAGTGGCCAAGTCTTACTTCCCGACGAAGTAAAAATCTGTGAAAGTGAGTTATAGTCCCACTTTTAAAATCTAATATTTTTGGGATGAGAATACATGCAGGTTTTATAAATGATTTACAAAATAGACACAAGTACGTGAAACTACATTCTATGGTTGAATTATCAAAATCGGATATGCCCCTTTTTATTAAGTCTGGTAATCTAAGAATTAGGGAACAGACACCCTAATTGACGCGAATCCTAAAGATAGATCTATTGGGCCTAACAAACCCCATCCAAAGTACCGGATGCTTTAGTACTTCGAAATTTATATCATATCCGAAGGGTGTCCCGGAATGATGGGGATATTCTTATATATGCATCTTGTTAATGTCGGTTACCAGGTGTTCACCATATGAATGATTTTTATCTCTATGTATGGGATGTGTATTGAAATATGAAATCTTGTGGTCTACTGTTACGATTTGATATATATAGGTTAAACCTATAACTCACCAACATTTTTGTTGACGTTTTAAGCATGTTTATTCTCAGGAGATTATTAAGAGCTTCCGCTGTCGCATACTTAAATAAGGACGAGATTTGGAGTCCATGCTTGTATGATATTGTGTAAAAACTGCATTCAAGAAACTTATTTTGTTGTAACATATTTGTATTGTAAACCATTATGTAATGGTCGTGTGTAAACAGGATATTTTAGATTATCATTATTTGATAATCTACGTAAAGCTTTTTAAACCTTTATTGATGAAATAAAGGTTATGGTTTGTTTTAAAATGAATGCAGTCTTTGAAAAACGTCTCATATAGAGGTCAAAAACCTCGCAACGAAATCAATTAATATGGAACATTTTTAATCAATAAGAACGGGACATTTCAGTAAATCTGTAAAGCCCTGGCTATGTCCAGCATGGTCATCCAGTACATCCTACGGCCAAGTAAAAATCTAAGAAAACTCTTATCGTCTAACCTATCTGCATCCTTATTAAAATCTATAGAACTCATAAGCTCAACACACCACTCTTTATATACAGGCCTACGAGTGGTAAATAAACGTTCCTAATCGGGAGACGAAGAGCTGCCATACCTTTGGATTAGATGCAGTCTAACTGGGTTAGCTAGTTGGACCCTTTCCAAAGGCTCCCAATCGATTACCCTCGGTACTTCCACATTTTTTGTTACCAGTTTATATTTGTTACTTTGGTATGTCGGGTAATCTCTCCAAATTCTATCAATCCTTAAATTTGGATGCAACTGTTCTTCATGAATTGTTGGGTGTTCTACTATATGATGAGCGGAAAATACTACGTAGGCAATAAAAAATTGTGGGTCTGGCTCATAGTATGGTACGTGTTGATCAGGTTGTTGTTGTTGTTCCTATTGTTGTTCCTGTTCAGGTTCTGGTTCATATTGCATTTCTGGCTGTGGTTCGTTTTCAGGTTGTCTGGATGATGATGCACCTCCAGATTCGGTATATTTCTGCAAAACACATTAAACACAAAATTTGTGCATCCAAATATGCGTTAGTGTTAGCAAAATAACAAATTAAAACAATTACAATAACATGTTTTGTCCATATTAAACTTATACTCATTTTCACATTTTTATCAAATATACGCTTTTTCAAATAAGCATATATGAAAATGTTTACAAAGTTCATAAGCATTCAACTCAAATAACATGTCAAAATAATCATTACTAGCAATTTAATAAGTTTCAAATGGCATTTATATCAAATTAATCAAGTTCATGAATTTTAGACTTAAAAAGTCCACTTTAATTCTCAAAAATCATGTTTAGGATCAATGTTTGGATCATTTAGCTACCTAAACATGTTACACTACTTAATTTAGCACTAATTCATGACAAAAATCGACCATAACCTGTTTATATCAAAAAGCCCCAAATTGCTCAAGAACACAAACCCTATATTTCTAAATGTTTTTTTAAGTTTTTGGCTTTAAATCATGTTAAATAGCATCAATCTAGGTTATACATGCATAATATACTAACAATTTTACTCTAATTACACTAGAAATTAAGAAAATCAAATTAGGTAAAATTTAGCTCAAGAACACTAAAATTTAAATTTAAAGAGTTTTAAGGGTGGAATCTTTACCTTCTTACTTCCCCATCTAAGAAAAGGCATGATTGTAGCGGATTATTGTGAGAAATTTGGTTGATTTTGGTGAAAAAATGATGATTTTAGGTGTTTGTGTGTGTGTATGCTCGTGTATGTGTGTGTGAGAAATGGAGACAGAGAGCAGCTCGATGGAACTTTTGTATCTGCCCAGATTTTGTACCTCATGCGATCGCATGAGTTTAATGAGGAAACCCCATGCGATCGCATGGGGTCTGACCTTTTTTTTTTTTTTTTTTTTTTATAAAAACCATTAACTTAATAAAACAAATAATTAATTAAATTTTTTTAAAAATTTTGTTTCTTTTTAGGATGAGGGCGTTTTGGATCGTTGTCCTAGTTCGTCTCTCGACAAAATTTTAAAATTTGTCACTTTAAAGCGTTGTTTTAAAAGCAAAGATTTTTGGGTTTTTTTAAATGTTTTTGGCATACTTTAATTCAATAAGATTAAAAATAATGATAATAAAATTTCTCGTCCCTCCCTTGGGTAAAGCAATTTCGGTTCAATGACCTAGTCTTCAACTCACGACGAATTTTAAATATCAAATTTTTAACTTAATGAAATAAAGTATATTTTTTTTGTTTTTAAATTCACACCAAATTTAAATTTAAAAATGCATAAAATTAAAATTTTATATAAATATCATTAATATTTTTAATTTTTCAAACTTATATTAAAAATAGTAGTTTAAAATATTTACAAACTTAAATGTATTGATATTTATATATTAATTTTAAAAACAATGTAAAAATTAAAATGAAAAATCTTTTTGGTCTTTTATCCCACTTTAATCAATCAAATATTATCAAAAATATACGCCCCTCTTTTGGGTAAAGTAATTTCGGCTATATTACCTAGTTTTACTCCTGACGAATTTTTGAAATATTTTGGATTGATTGATTAAAGATATTTATACCTTAAGAATAAACGGTAAATTTCGCAGTGATGTAATAAATTTTTGTATGATATCAATAATTTTGGTTTCGCGTACCTAATTTTATTGAATACCAATTTAATACTTTATAGCGAACGATTCAGTGTTTATTATCAAAAGGTTAAAAGCAATAAATAAAAATAAAAATAAAAACTGTACATACTTACATGTGAGAAAGAATTCTCAGAGACCTGCTTTAGTCGACTCATAGGAGAGTCGTGTGATTTGGTTTTCCATAGCTACATAAGCGTAACCTCGATTCTTCAATAACTTTTCTTCTAAACATATGAAGGTCCTTCTCTGCATAGAGTAACAAATTCGGTATTTGAATATGTTTGATTGTTTGAACATTTACCTTCGTGTGACCATTTTCCGCATTTATGACATCTTTCAAGGTGTCGTACTCTTCTTTTTGTTGTGGATTTTGATTTTCCTTTACCAAAATGTGTCTTATGATGATCTTTCCTGAGTTCTTTCCTTACTTCATACATTTTGCCTCTTATGAATGATACAAGTTCACTCGGGAAGATGTTATTATTAAGTTTAGTAATCATAACGTGTAGTAGTAGACCATGGTTCAGATCAAAGGAATTCTTCATCTCGTAAAACCTAAAAGAAATAAAAATTCAGAATGGGGGGAGAAGACTAGTTCTTTAGGGTCTGCTAGGGAAAGACCATGCGGATTCCATTCTCGAGAACTACACGAAAACAGAATATCTAACTCTAACAGAAATACATATTACCCTTAAAAAAATTCAAATCTTCCCACACTTAGTTAGCTGTGGTGTCGAAATTGTGATTAACTTCATCTTCAACTTCCATTGGATTATCTATGTAATGTTTAACTCTGTGACTATTAACCTTAAATTCAATCCCATTTGAATTTATTAACTCTACTGTTCCGTATGGGAAAACTCTTTTGACTATGAATGGTCCAGACCATCTAGATTTCAATTTTCCAGGAAATAGCTTGAATCGTGAATTGAAAAGAAGAACTCTGTCTCCTTCCTTAAATTCTTTTGAACTTCTGATTCTTTTATCATGCCATTTCTTCGTTCTTTCCTTATAGATTAACGAATTTTCATATGCTTCATGTCTTAATTCTTCTAATTCATTTAATTGACTTAACCGTAGACGTCCAGCTTCATGCAAATCAAGATTACATGTCTTCAAAGCCCAAAATGCTTTGTGCTCAATTTCTACTGGAAGATGACATGCTTTTCCGTAAACGAGTTTAAAAGGTGTGGTTCCAATTGGAGTTTTGTAGGCTGTCCTAAAAGCCCAGAGTGCATCCTCCAATTTCATGGACCATTCCTTCAGATTTGATCCTACGGTTTTCTCTAGAATACGTTTTAATGCTCGGTTGGTATTTTCAACTTGTCCACTTGTTTGTGGATGATAAGCGGTTGAGATTTTATGAGTTACTCCATATCTTTTGAGAACTTTCTCAAGTTGATTATTACAAAAATGAGTACCCCGATCACTTATTAAAGATTTCGGTGTTCCGAACCTTGCAAAAAGACGTTTTAAGAAGTTGACTACAACTCGTGCATCGTTAGTTGGGAGAGCTTGTGCTTCCACCCTTTTAGATACATAATCAATAGCAACGAGAATGTAGAGATTATTATGAGATTTTGGAAATAGACCCATAAAGTCAATACTCCAAACGTCAAATACTTCACATACTTGAATGACATTTTGTGGCATTTCATCACGTTGACTTATTTTTCCGGCCTTTTGACAAGCATCACGGGATTTACAAAGAAGGTGTGCGTCTTCGAAAATTGTAGGCCAATAGAATCCTGCGTCATAGACTTTTCTTGCTGTGAGTTGAGGCCCATAATGCCCTCCTATTGGTCCTGTGTGACAATGGTTTAAGATTTGACTAGCTTCATCCCCGAATACACATCGGCGTATTATTCCATCGGGACAACTTTTAAACAAATGTGGATCTTCCCAAAAATAGTGTTTTATATCACTAAAGAATTTCTTTCGTTTTTGGTACGACAACCATTTTTCAAGGAATCCACATACTAAGTAGTTTGCATAGTCTGCAAACCATGGAATTTCATTATAATCTATCTTCAATAGATATTCATCAAGAAAGTTATCTTGTATGGCCGATTCATTTAGAACTTCTAATTCAGGATTTTCAAGACGAGAAAGATGATCAGCTGCGAGATTTTCTGCTCCCTTTTTGTCTCGGATTTCAATATCGAACTCTTGTAAGAGTAAAATCCAACGGATTAATCGTGGTTTAGCATCTTGTTTTGAAAATAGGTATCTAAGAGCAGAATGGTCGGTATAGATAACCGTTTTAGCTAGAACGAGATATGAACGAAATTTGTCAAAAGCAAAGACAATAGGAAGGAGTTCTTTTTCATTAGTTGTGTAATTCGTTTGTGCTCCTTGTAACGTCTTACTAGCGTAATAAATATGTTGAAATCTTTTTTCAATCCTTTGTCCTAAAACGGCTCCCATTGCAAAATCACTTGCATCGCACATGAGTTTAAATGGTAGATTCCAATTTGGAGTTATCATGATCGGTGCATTATTGAGTTTTTCTTTAAGAATATTAAAAGATTTGATGCATTCATCCTAAAAGATGAATGGAGCATCCTTTTCTAGGAGTTTATTCATAGGAGTGACAATTTTAGAAAAATCTTTTATGAAATGTCGGTAAAAACAGGCATGCCCTAGAAAACTCCTAACTCCTCTAACATTGGTGGGATGTGAAAGTATAGTAATTACATCTACTTTAACTCTATCCACTTCAATTCCTTCCTTTGAAATTTTATGACCAAGAACGATGCCTTCTTTAACCATGAAATGGCATTTCTCCCAATTAAGAACTAGATTTGATTGCTCGCATCTAATAAGCATTCGTTCAAGATTAACTAGACATGATTCAAATGTATCACCGAAAACTGAAAAGTCATCCATGAAAACTTCCATGCATTCTTCTATCATGTCATGAAAAATCGCCATCATAAACCTTTGAAAGGTTGTAGGGGCGTTGCTGTAGTGACCCGAACTTTTCCATGTTTATATATATTAATTGAGATTGATATTTACATGATTAAATGTTTCCAACATGTTAAGCAATGAAACTTGTTAAGACTTGATTAATTGAAATATGTTTCATATAGACAATTGACCACCCAAGTTGACCGGTTATTCACGAACGTTAAAACTTGTAAAAACTATATGATGACATATATATATGGATATATATATATAGTTAATATGATACTATGATAAGTAAACATATCATTAAGTATATTAACAATGAACTACATATGTAAAAACAAGACTACTAACTTAATGATTTTTAAACGAGACATATATGTAACGATTATCGTTGTAAAAACATTTAATGTATATATATAATATTAAGAGATATTCATACATGATAATATCATGATAATATAATAATTTAAAATCTCATTTGATATTATAAACATTGGGTTAACAACATTTAACAAGATCGTTAACCTAAAGGTTTCAAAACAACACTTACATGTAACGACTAACGATAACTTAACGACTCAGTTAAAATGTATATACATGTAGTGTTTTAATATGTATTTATACACTTTTGAAAGACTTCAATACACTTATCAAAATACTTCTACTTAACAAAAATGCTTACAATTACATCCTCGTTCAGTTTCATCAACAATTCTACTCGTATGCACCCGTATTCGTACTAGTACAATACACAGCTTTTAGATGTATGTACTATTGGTATATACACTCCAATGATCAGCTCTTAGCAGCCCATGTGAGTCACCTAACACATGTGGGAACCATCATTTGGCAACTAGCATGAAATATCTCATAAAATTACAAAAATATGAGTAATCATTCATGACTTATTTACATGAAAACAAAATTACATATCCTTTATATCTAATCCATACACCAACGACCAAAAACACCTACAAACACTTTCATTCTTCAATTTTCTTCATCTAATTGATCTCTCTCAAGTTCTATCTTCAAGTTCTAAGTGTTCTTCATATATTCTACAAGTTCTAGTTACATAAAATCAAGAATACTTTCAAGTTTGCTAGCTCACTTCCAATCTTGTAAGGTGATCATCCCACCTCAAGAAATCTTTGTTTCTTACAGTAGGTTATCATTCTAATACAAGGTAATAATCATATTCAAACTTTGGTTCAATTTCAATAACTATAACAATCTTATTTCAAGTGATGATCGTACTTGAACTTGTTTTCGTGTCATGATTCTGCTTCAAGAACTTCGAGCCATCCAAGGATCCGTTGAAGCTAGATCCATTTTTCTCTTTTCTAGTAGGTTTATCCAAGGAACTTAAGGTAGTAATGATGTTCATAACATCATTCGATTCATACATATAAACCTATCTTATTCGAAGGTTTAAACTTGTAATCACTAGAACATAGTTTAGTTAATTCTAAACTTGTTCGCAAACAAAAGTTAATCCTTCTAACTTGACTTTTAAAATCAACTAAACACATGTTCTATATCTATATGATATGCTAACTTAATGATTTAAAACCTATAAACACAAAAAATACCGTAAAACCGGATTTACGCCGTCGTAGTAACACCGCGGGCTGTTTTGGGTTAGTTAATTAAAAACTATGATAAACTTTGATTTAAAAGTTGTTATTCTGAGAAAATGATTTTTATTATGAACATGAAACTATATCCAAAAATTATGGTTAAACTCAAAGTGGAAGTATGTTTTCTAAAATGGTCATCTAGACGTCGTTCTTTCGACTGAAATGACTACCTTT
The DNA here is from genome assembly GCF_046630445.1 of Rutidosis leptorrhynchoides. Lineage (NCBI taxonomy): Eukaryota > Viridiplantae > Streptophyta > Magnoliopsida > Asterales > Asteraceae > Rutidosis > Rutidosis leptorrhynchoides. Next base: position 288,159,794 of record NC_092342.1, on the reverse strand, counting down.
ACAAAAACGATTTGTAACTTATTTTTCCGACTATAAACCTATACCTTTTCTGTTTAGATTCATAAAATAGAGTTCAATATGAAACCATAGCAATTTGATTCACTCAAAACGGATTTAAAATGAAGAAGTTATGGGTAAAACAAGATTGGATAATTTTTCTCATTTTAGCTACGTGAAAATTAGTAACAAATCTATTCCAACCATAACTTAATCAACTTGTATTGTATATTATGTAATCTTGAGATACCATAGACACGTATACAATGTTTTGACCTATCATGTCGACACATCTATATATATTTTTCGGAACAACCATAGACACTCTATATGTGAATGTTGGAGTTAGCTATACAGGGTTGAGGTTGATTCCAAAATATATATAGTTTGAGTTGTGATCAAAACTGAGATACGTATACATTGGGTCGTGGATTGATTCAAGATAATATTTATCGATTTATTTCTGTACATCTAACTGTGGACAACTAGTTGTAGGTTACTAACGAGGACAGCTGACTTAATAAACTTAAAACATCAAAATATATTAAAAGTGTTGTAAATATATTTTGAACATACTTTGATATATATGTATATATTGTTATAGGTTTGTGAATCAACCAGTGGCCAAGTCTTACTTCCCGACGAAGTAAAAATCTGTGAAAGTGAGTTATAGTCCCACTTTTAAAATCTAATATTTTTGGGATGAGAATACATGGAGGTTTTATAAATGATTTACAAAATAGGCACAAGTACGTGAAACTACATTCTATGGTTGAATTGTCGAAATCGAATATGCCCATTTTTATTAAGTCTGGTAATCTAAGAATTAGGGAACAGACACCCTAATTGACGCGAATCCTAAAGATTGATCTATTGGGCCTAACAAACCCCATCCAAAGTACCGGATGCTTTAGTACTTCGAAATTTATATCATATCCGAAGGGTGTCCCGGAATGATGGGGATATTCTTATATATGCATCTTGTTAATGTCGGTTACCAAGTGTTCACCATATGAATGATTTTTATCTCTATGTATGGGATGTGTATTTAAATATGAAATCTTGTGGTCTATTATTATGATTTGATATATATAGGTTAAACCTATAACTCACCAACATTTTTGTTGACGTTTTAAGCATGTTTATTCTCAAGTGATTATTAAGAGCTTCCGCTGTCGCATACTTAAATAAGGACGAGATTTGGAGTCCATGCTTGTATGATATTGTGTAAAAACTGCATTCAAGAAACTTATTTTGTTGTAACATATTTGTATTGTAAACCATTATGTAATGGTCGTGTGTAAACAAGATATTTTAGATTATCATTATTTGATAATCTACGTAAAGCTTTTTAAACCTTTATTGATGAAATAAAGGTTATGGTTTGTTTTAAAATGAATGCAGACTTTGAAAAACGTCTCATATAGAGGTCAAAACCTCGCAACGAAATCAATTAATATGGAACGTTTTTAATCAATAAGAACGGGACATTTCAGTTGGTATCCGAGCGTTGGTCTTAGAGAACCAGAATTTTGCATTAGTGTGTCTTATCGAGTTTGTTAGGATGCATTAGTGAGTCTGGACTTCGACCGTGTTTACTTGAAAAATGATTGCTTAACAAATTTTGTTGGAAACTATATATTTTTAACATGTGAATATTATGTGATATATTAATCTCTTAACGCGTTTGATATTATGTGATAGATGTCTACCTCTAGAACAAGTCCCATTGAATCACCTAATAATAATGAAGAGTCAAATGTAAATTGGAATGATTCGTGGACTGATTCACAAGTTCCCGAAGAGGAACCGGAAGAAGAGTCGGAACCGGAAGAAGAATCGGAACCGAAAGAAGAATCAGAACCGGATGAAGAAATATAACCGGTGGGGGAAATAATAAAACGGTTAAGTAAAAGAAAATCCTCAACCAACCGACCAAGGTTAATTATGGTCAATGGTGTTTCCGCCAAGGAAGCAAAATATTGGGAGGATTACCAATTCTCCGATGAATCAGATTCCGACGAGAATTCCGATGATGTTATAGAAATTACCCCAACTGAATTTAAAAAGGCAATAGAAAATAATAAGGGAAAGGGCATAAAAATAGAGAAATCTAATTCCAACCCCGATGAACTTTATATGTATCGTCAACCCCCGAAGTCCTTAAGTTGTAACAATGACCCGGGAACCTCTAAACCACCAGGTTTTTCTAAACCAATGTGGATAACGACGGCTCGTATTAGGGGAACATCATATATCCCTAGAAACTTGGCAAAACGAACCAAAACCGAAGAAGAAGAAACAAGCGAGTCGGAATAAGATAGTTGTATTCGTGTGGTGTAATATATGTAATATAGTGTGCTTATGCTTTATGATATATGTAAAAATTACTTTTATTAATAAGTATTTTTTTTATGAATCTAACTCTTGTCTATTTTACAGTATAAAAACACAAAATGGATAGACAACCCAATATTTTAAGAGACCTACTCGGAGACATGATTGATGAAATCTTGTCTAGAGTCGGTCAGAATTCTTCGGCACAACTATTTAAGGTGAGATCAGTTTGTAAGACATTCGAATAATGTTCCAAGAATGCCTTGGTTTATAAAAGGTTTTCGTTCGAAAGATGGGGGATATCACATTGGGAAATCCATAAGTTACGATGTGTTTACTTTGACGCATATATTGCGGGGAACCCAAATGCTATTTTACGCAATGGGTTAAGAAATTATTTTGACTCAATATATCCGAATATTGGACTTCGTGATTTAGAAAAAGCGGCTAACATGCAACATAAAGAAGCATGTTATGCTTACGGATTAGTAATGTTCGCTTCTCACCAAAGTGAGAACAAGAACATCGGACTACAACTATTAAACAAAACGTTCCCACAAGTGACGGAGTCGGTAATTGGGGTAAGAAATGAGGTTTTTAGATTGTTACGGGACTGTTGGACATTACGTAACCCTCGTCCCTTTGACGACGTTACAACACGCTGTCTTATCAACGGCCATAACGGTTATGTTCCACAAGACCAAGGATGGGAAGTAATCCTAGTAAAACCAGAATACATAACTTGTTTCTGGACGTATGAATTACGTGTCTTTATTGCCTTTGCTGAACGACTTGTGTACTAGCTAGAATTATCTTCACAACCATCTTGTATCAAATTTATTGTGTGCTATATTTCATGCTATATGTAAAATAAGCGGTATTGTAAGTTTGTAAAATATTGTGTAAAAGTTTGAACGTGAAATATTATTATAATCAGTTTTTCATATAGAATTGTAGTAGTTGAATTGTATATTAGCTACTAAGTATGAACTTAACGGGTAGGTACTACCCGAATTTAAACTTATAAAACGCTAATATGAAGAAAAAGCTTTTATAAATGAGTTCATATTATGCTATGAAATACTATTAACTACTCTTAATATTCTGTATGATTAACTTGTTCCATTTGACTATTTTGAAGGAAATGGCACCGACTACTCGACACACCGTGAATATGAATGAAGAGGAATTCCGTACTTTTCTAGCTTCAAACATAGCCGCAGTACAGACTGCGCTACATACCAACAATAACCTTGGATCTAGCAGTACAGGAAATCGTGTAGGATACACCTACAAAGAATTTACTGCCTGCAAACCTTTGGAATTTGATGGAACCGAAGGACCAATCGGATTGAAACGGTGGATTGAGAAGGTCGAATCGGTGTTTGCCATAAGTAAGTGTACTGAAGAGGACAAAGTGAAGTACGCTACGCATACCTTCACAGGTTCTGCGTTAACATGGTGGAATACCTATCTAGAGCAAGTGGGACAAGACGATGCGTATGCACTACCGTGGTCAGCATTCAAGCACTTGATGAACGAGAAGTACCGTCCCAGAACCGAGGTCAATAAGCTCAAGATAGAACTTAGAGGGTTACGAACCCAAGGATTTGATATTACCACGTACGAAAGACGATTCGCAGAATTGTGCCTATTGTGTCCGGGAGCATTCGAAGATGAGGAAGAGAAGATCGACGCGTTTGTGAAAGGATTACCGGAAAGAATCCAAGAAGATATAAGTTCACACGAGCCCGCCTCCATACAACAGGCATGTAGAATGGATCATAAACTAGTGAACCAGATTGAAGAAAGAATTAAAGAACAGACTACTGAAGAGGCCAATGTGAAGCAAGTCAAAAGAAAGTGGGAGGAAAACGGTGATAAGAATCACCAATACAACAACAACAGTAATTACAACAATAATCGCAACAATTATCCCAACAATCGCAACATCAATCGCAACTACAACAAACGGCCCAACAACAACAACCACAACAGCAACTACAACAATCATCCCAACAACAATAATAACCGCAACAACAACAACAATCAGAAGCAGCTATGCCAAAGGTGTGAAAAGTATAACTCGGGGTTCTGCACCAAATTTTGCAACAAGTGTAAAAGAAATGGTCATAGCACGGCGAAGTGTGAGGTCTACGGACCAGGGGTTAATAGAACGAAAGGAACAAATGGTGTCGGAACGAGTAATGGCGGAGCAAGTAGTGTCGGGGCAAGTTATGCCAATGTAGTTTGTTATAAATGTGGAAAACCGGGCCACATTATTAGAAATTGCCCGAACCAGGAGAACACGAATGGACAAGGCCGCGGAAGAGTTTTCAGTATTAATGCGGCAGAGGCACAGGAAGATCCGGAGCTTGTTACGGGTATGTTTCTTATTGACAATAAATCTGCTTACATTTTATTTGATTCGGGTGCGGATAGAAGCTATATGAGTAGAGATTTTTGTGCTAAACTAAGTTGTCCATTGACGCCTTTGGATAGTAAATTTTTACTCAAATTAGCAAATGGTAAATTAATTTCAGCAGATAATATATGTCGGAATCGAGAAATTAAACTGGTTAGCGAAACATTTAAGATTGATTTGATACCAGTAGAGTTAGGGAGTTTTGATGTGTTAATCGGTATGGACTGGTTGAAAGAAGTGAAAGCAGAGATCGTTTGTTACAAAAATGCAATTCGCATTATACGAGAAAAAGGAAAACCCTTAATGGTGTACGGAGAAAAGGGAAACACGAAGCTACATCTTATTAGTAATTTGAAGGCACAAAAACTAATAAGAAAAGGTTGCTATGCTGTTCTAGCACACGTCGAGAAAGTACAAACTGAAGAAAAGAGCATCAATGATGTTCCCATTGCAAAAGAATTTCTCGATGTATTTTCGAAAGAATTACCGGGATTACCCCCACATCGATCCGTTGAATTTCAAATAGATCTTGTACCAGGAGCTGCACCAATAGCTCGTGCTCCTTACAGACTCGCACCCAGCGAGGTGAAAGAACTGCAAAGTCAATTACAAGAACTTTTAGAGCGTGGTTTAATTCGACCAAGCACATCACCGTGGGGAGCTCCTGTTTTGTTTGTCAAGAAGAAAGATAGTACATTCAGGTTGTGTATCGACTACCGAGAGTTGAACAAACTTACCATCAAGAACCGCTACCCACTACCGAGAATCGACGACTTATTTGATCAACTACAAGGCTCGTCTGTTTATTCAAAGATTGACTTACGTTCCGGGTATCATCAAATGCGGGTGAAAGAAGATGATATTCCAAAGACTGCTTTCAGAACACGTTACGGTCATTACGAGTTTATGGTCATGCCGTTTGGTTTAACTAATGCACCAGCTGTGTTCATGGACCTTATGAACCGAGTGTGTGGACCATACCTTGACAAGTTTGTCATTGTTTTCATTGATGACATACTTATTTACTCAAAGAATGACCAAGAACACGGTGAACATTTGAGAAAGGTGTTAGAAGTATTGAGGAAGGAAGAATTGTACGCTAAGTTTTCAAAGTGTGCATTTTGGTTGGAAGAAGTTCAATTCCTCGGTCACATAGTGAACAAAGAAGGTATTAAGGTGGATCCGGCAAAGATAGAAACTGTTGAAAAGTGGGAAACCCCGAAAACTCCGAAACACATACGCCAGTTTTTAGGACTAGCTGGTTACTACAGAAGGTTCATCCAAGACTTTTCCAGAATAGCAAAACCCTTGACTGCATTAACATATAAAGGGAAGAAATTTGAATGGAATGATGAACAAGAGAAAGCGTTTCAATTATTGAAGAAAAAGCTAACTACGGTACCTATATTGTCATTGCCTGAAGGGAATGATGATTTTGTGATTTATTGTGACGCATCAAAGTAAGGTCTCGGTTGTGTATTAATGCAACGAACGAAGGTGATTGCTTATGCGTCTAGACAATTGAAGATTCATGAACAAAATTATACGACGCATGATTTGGAATTAGGCGCGGTTGTTTTTGCATTAAAGACTTGGAGGCACTACTTATATGGGGTCAAAAGTATTATATATACCGACCACAAAAGTCTTCAACACATATTTAATCAGAAACAACTGAATATGAGGCAGCGTAGGTGGATTGAATTATTGAATGATTACGACTTTGAGATTCGTTACCACCCGGGGAAGGCAAATGTAGTAGCCGATGCCTTGAGCAGGAAGGACAGAGAACCCATTCGAGTAAAATCTATGAATATAATGATTCATAATAAGCTTACTACTCAAATAAAGGAGGCGCAACAAGGAGTTTTAAAAGAGGGAAATTTAAAGGATGAAATACCTAAAGGATCGGAGAAGCATCTTAATATTCGGGAAGACGGAACCCGGTATAGGGCTGAAAGGATTTGGGTACTAAAATTTGGAGATATGAGAGAAATGGTACTTAGAGAAGCTCATAAAACTAGATACTCAATACATCCTGGAACGGGGAAAATGTACAAGGATCTCAAGAAACATTTTTGGTGGCCGGGTATGAAAGCCGATGTTGCTAAATACGTAGGAGAATGTTTGACGTGTTCTAAGGTCAAAGCTGAGCATCAGAAACCATCAGGTCTACTTCAACAACCCGAAATCCCGGAATGGAAATGGGAAAACATTACCATGGATTTCATCACTAAATTGCCAAGGACTGCAAGTGGTTTTGATACTATTTGGGTAATAGTTGATCGTCTCACCAAATCAGCACACTTCCTGCCAATAAGAGAAGATGACAAGATGGAGAAGTTAGCACGACTTTATTTGAAGGAAGTCGTCTCCAGACATGGAATACCAATCTCTATTATCTCTGATAGGGATGGCAGATTTATTTCAAGATTCTGGCAGACATTACAGCAAGCATTAGGAACTCGTCTAGACATGAGTACTGCCTATCATCCACAAACTGATGGGCATAGCGAAAGGACGATACAAACGCTTGAAGACATGCTACGAGCATGTGTTATTGATTTCGGAAACAGTTGGGATCGACATCTACCGTTAGCAGAATTTTCCTACAACAACAGCTACCATTCAAGCATTGAGATGGCGCCGTTTGAAGCACTTTATGGTAGAAAGTGCAGGTCTCCAATTTGTTGGAGTGAAGTGGGGGATAGACAGATTACGGGTCCGGAGATTATACAAGAAACTACCGAGAAGATCATCCAAATTCCACAACGGTTGAAAACCGCCCAAAGTCGACAAAAGAGCTACGCTGACATTAAAAGAAAAGATATAGAATTTGAAATTGGAGAGATGGTCATGCTTAAAGTTGCACCTTGGAAAGGCGTTATTCGATTTGGTAAACGAGGGAAATTAAATCCAAGGTATATTGGACCATTCAAGATTATTGATCGTGTCGGACCAGTAGCTTACCGACTTGAGTTACCTCAACAACTCGCGGCTGTACATAACACTTTCCACGTCTCGAATTTGAAGAAATGTTTTGCTAAAGAAGATCTCACTATTCCGTTAGATGAAATCCAAATCAACGAAAAACTTCAATTCATCGAAGAACCCGTTGAAATAATGGATCGTGAGGTTAAAAGACTTAAGCAAAACAAGATACCAATTGTTAAGGTTCGATGGAATGCTCGTAGAGGACCCGAGTTCACCTGGGAGCGTGAAGATCAGATGAAGAAGAAATACCCGCATCTATTTCCAGAAGATTCGTCAACACCTTCAACAGCTTAAAATTTCGGGATGAAATTTATTTAACGAGTAGGTACTGTAGTGACCCGAACTTTTCCATGTTTATATATATTAATTGAGATTGATATTTACATGATTAAATGTTTTCAACATGTTAAGCAATGAAACTTGTTAAGACTTGATTAATTGAAATATGTTTCATATAGACAATTGACCACCCAAGTTGACCGGTGATTCACGAACGTTAAAACTTGTAAAAACTATATGATGACATATATATGGATATATATATATATAGTTAACATGATACTATGATAAGTAAACATATCATTAAGTATATTAACAATGAACTACATATGTAAAAACAAGACTACTAACTTAATGATTTTTAAACGAGACATATATGTAACGATTATCGTTGTAAAGACATTTAATGTATATATATCATATTAAGAGATATTCATACATGATAATATCATGATAATATAATAATTTAAAATCTCATTTGATATTATAAACATTGGGTTAACAACATTTAACAAGATCGTTAACCTAAAGGTTTCAAAACAACACTTACATGTAACGACTAACGATGACTTAACGACTCAGTTAAAATGTATATACATGTAGTGTTTTAATTTGTATTTATACACTTTTGAAAGACTTCAATACACTTATCAAAATACTTCTACTTAACAAAAATTCTTACAATTACATCCTCGTTCAGTTTCATCAACAATTCTACTCGTATGCACCCGTATTCGTACTCGTACAATACACAGATTTTAGATGTATGTACTATTGGTATATACACTCCAATGATCAGCTCTTAGCAGCTCATGTGAGTCACCTAACATATGTGGGAACCATCATTTGGCAACTAGCATGAAATATCTCATAAAATTACAAAAATATGAGTAATCATTCATGACTTATTTACATGAAAACAAAATTACATATCCTTTATATCTAATCCATACACCAATGACCAAAAACACCTACAAACGCTTTCATTCTTCAATTTTCTTCATCTAATTGATCTCTCTCAAGTTCTATCTTCAAGTTCTAAGTGTTCTTCATATATTCTACAAGTTCTAGTTACATAAAATCAAGAATACTTTCAAGTTTGCTAGCTCACTTCCAATCTTGTAAGGTGATCATCCAACCTCAAGAAATCTTTGTTTCTTACAGTAGGTTATCATTCTAATACAAGGTAATAATCATATTCAAACTTTGGTTCAATTTCTATAACTATAACAATCTTATTTCAAGTGATGATCTTACTTGAACTTGTTTTCGTGTCATGATTCTGCTTCAAGAACTTCGAGCCATCCAAGGATCCGTTGAAGCTAGATCCATTTTTCTCTTTTCCAGTAGGTTTATCCAAGGAACTTAAGGTAGTAATGATGTTCATAACATCATTCGATTCATACATATAAAGCTATCTTATTCGAAGGTTTAAACTTGTAATCACTAGAACATAGTTTAGTTAATTCTAAACTTGTTCGCAAACAAAAGTTAATCCTTCTAACTTGACTTTTAAAATCAACTAAACACATGTTCTATATCTATATGATATGCTAACTTAATGATTTAAAACCTATAAACACAAAAAATACCGTAAAACCGGATTTACGCCGTCGTAGTAACACCGCGGGCTGTTTTGGGTTAGTTAATTAAAAACTATGATAAACTTTGATTTAAAAGTTGTTATTCTGAGAAAATGATTTTTATTATGAACATGAAACTATATCCAAAAATTATGGTTAAACTCAAAGTGGAAGTATGTTTTCTAAAATGGTCATCTAGACGTCGTTCTTTCGACTGAAATGACTACCTTTACAAAAACGATTTGTAACTTATTTTTCCGACTATAAACCTATACTTTTTCTGTTTAGATTCATAAAATAGAGTTCAATATGAAACCATAGCAATTTGATTCACTCAAAACGGATTTAAAATGAAGAAGTTATGGGTAAAACAAGATTGGATAATTTTTCTCATTTTAGCTACGTGAAAATTAGTAACAAATCTATTCCAACCATAACTTAATCAACTTGTATTGTATATTATGTAATCTTGAGATACCATAGACACGTATACAATGTTTCGACCTATCATGTCGACACATCTATATATATTTCGGAACAACCATAGACACTCTATATGTGAATGTTGGAGTTAGCTATACAGGGTTGAGGTTGATTCCAAAATATATATAGTTTGAGTTGTGATCAATACTGAGATACGTATACACTGGGTCGTGGATTGATTCAAGATAATATTTATCGATTTATTTCTGTACATCTAACTGTGGACAACTAGTTGTAGGTTACTAACGAGGACAGCTGACTTAATAAACTTAAAACATCAAAATATATTAAAAGTGTTGTAAATATATTTTGAACATACTTTGATATATATGTATATATTGTTATAGGTTTGTGAATCAACCAGTGGCCAAGTCTTACTTCCCGACGAAGTAAAAATCTGTAAAAGTGAGTTATAGTCCCACTTTTAAAATCTAATATTTTTGGGATGAGAATACATGCAGGTTTTATAAATGATTTACAAAATAGACACAAGTACGTGAAACTACATTCTATGGTTGAATTATCGAAATCGAATATGCCCCTTTTTATTAAGTCTGGTAATCTAAGAATTAGGGAACAGACACCCTAATTGACGCGAATCCTAAAGATAGATCTATTGGGCCTAACAAACCCCATCCAAAGTACCGTATGCTTTAGTACTTCGAAATTTATATCATATCCGAAGGGTGTCCCGGAATGATGGGGATATTCTTATATATGCATCTTGTTAATGTCGGTTACTAGGTGTTCACCATATGAATGATTTTTATCTCTATGTATGGGATGTGTATTGAAATATGAAATCTTGTGGTCTATTATTATGATTTGATATATATAGGTTAAACCTATAACTCACCAACATTTTTGTTGATGTTTTAAGCATGTTTATTCTCAGGTGATTATTAAGAGCTTCCGCTGTCGCATACTTAAATAAGGACGAGATTTGGAGTCCATGCTTGTATGATATTGTGTAAAAACTGCATTCAAGAAACTTATTTTGTTGTAACATATTTGTATTGTAAACCATTATGTAATGGTCGTGTGTAAACAAGATATTTTAGATTATCATTATTTGATAATCTACGTAAAGCTTTTTAAACCTTTATTGATGAAATAAAGGTTATGGTTTGTTTTAAAATGAATGCAGTCTTTGAAAAACGTCTCATATAGAGGTCAAAACCTCGCAACGAAATCAATTAATATGGAACGTTTTTAATCAATAAGAACGGGACATTTCAGTTGCAAAGTCCAAATGGCATGCGTTTGTAAGCAAAAGTTGAAATGTCCCGTTCTTATTGATTAAAAACGTTCCATATTAATTGATTTCGTTGCGAGGTTTTGACCTCTATATGAGATGTTTTTGAAAGACTGCATTCATTTTAAAACAAACCATAACCTTTATTTCATCAGTAAAGGTTTAAAAAGCTTTACGTAGATTATCAAATGATGATAATCTAAAATATCCTGTTTAAACACGACCATTACATAATGGTTTACAATACAAATATGTTACAACAAAATAAGTTTCTTGAATGCAGTTTTTACACAATATCATACAAACATGGACTCCAAATCTCGTCCTTATTTAAGTATGCGACAGCGGAAGCTCTTAATAATCACCTGAGAATAAACATACTTAAAACGTCAACAAAATGTTGGTGAGTTATAGGTTTAACCTATATATATCAAATCATAATAATAGACCACAAGATTTCATATTTCAATACACATCCCATACATAGAGATAAAAATCATTCATATAGTGAACACCTGGTAACCGACATTAACAAGATGCATATATAAGAATATCCCCATCATTTCGGGACACCCTTCGGATATGATATAAATTTCGAAGTACTAAAGCATCCGGTACTTTGGATGGGGTTTGTTAGGCCCAATAGATCTATCTTTAGGATTCGCGTCAATTAGGGTGTCTGTTCCCTAATTCTTAGATTACCAGACTTAATAAAAAGGGGCATATTCGATTTCAATAATTCAACCATAGAATGTAGTTTCACGTACTTGTGTCTATTTTGTAAATCATTTATAAAACCTGCATGTATTCTCATCCCAAAAATATTAGATTTTAAAAGTGGGACTATAACTCACTTTCACAGATTTTTACTTCGTCGGGAAGTAAGACTTGGCCACTGGTTGATTCACGAACCTATAACAATATATACATATATATCAAAGTATGTTCAAAATATATTTACAACACTTTTAATATATTTTGATGTTTTAAGTTTCTTAAGTCAGCTGTCCTCGTTAGTAACCTACAACTAGTTGTCCACAGTTAGATGTACAGAAATAAATCGATAAATATTATCTTGAATCAATCCACGACCCAGTGTATACGTATCTCAGTATTGATCACAACTCAAACTATATATATTTTGGAATCAACCCCAACCCTGTATAGCTAACTCCAACATTCACATATAGAGTGTCTATGGTTGTTCCGAAATATATATAGATGTGTCGACATGATAGGTCGAAACATTGTATACGTGTCTATGGTATCTCAAGATTACATAATATACAATACAAGTTGATTAAGTTATGGTTGGAATAGATTTGTTACCAATTTTCACGTAGCTAAAATGAGAAAAATTATCCAATCTTGTTTTACCCATAACTTCTTCATTTTAAATTCGTTTTGAGTGAATCAAATTGCTATGGTTTCATATTGAACTCTATTTTATGAATCTAAACAGAAAAAGTATAGGTTTATAGTCGGAAAAATAAGTTACAAGTCGTTTTTGTAAAGGTAGTCATTTCAGTCGAAAGAACGACGTCTAGATGACCATTTTAGAAAACATACTTCCACTTTGAGTTTAACCATAATTTTTGGATATAGTTTCATGTTCATAATAAAAATCATTTTCTCAGAATAACAACTTTTAAATCAAAGTTTATCATAGTTTTTAATTAACTAACCCAAAACAGCCCGCGGTGTTATTAGGACGGCGTAAATCCGGTTTTACGGTGTTTTTCGTGTTTCCAGGTTTTAAATCATTAAGTTAGCATATCATATAGATATAGAACATGTGTTTAGTTGATTTTAAAAGTCAAGTTAGAAGGATTAACTTTTGTTTGCGAACAAGTTTAGAATTAACTAAACTATGTTCTAGTGATTACAAGTTTAAACCTTCGAATAAGATAGCTTTATACGTATGAATCGAATGATGTTATGAACATCATTACTACCTTAATTTCCTTGGATAAACCTATTGGAAAAGAGAAAAATGGATCTAGCTTCAACGGATCCTTGGATGGCTCGAAGTTCTTGAAGCAGAATCATGACACGAAAACAAGTTCAAGTAAGATCATCACTTGAAATAAGATTGTTATAGTTATAGAAATTGAACCAAAGTTTCAATATGATTATTACCTTGTATTAGAATGATAACCTACTGTAAGAAACAAAGATTTCTTGAGGTTGGATGATCACCTTACAAGATTGGAAGTGAGCTAGCAAACTTGAAAGTATTTTTGATTTTATGTAACTAGAACTTGTAGAATATATGAAGAACACTTAGAAATTGAAGATAGAACTTGAGAGAGATCAATTAGATGAAGAAAATTGAAGAATGAGAGTGTTTGTAGGTGTTTTTGGTTGTTGGTGTATGGATTAGATATAAAGGATATGTAATTTTGTTTTCATGTAAATAAGTCATGAATGATTACTCATATTTTTATAATTTTATGAGATATTTTATGCTAGTTGCCAAATGATGGTTCCCACATGTGTTAGGTGACTCACATGGGCTGCTAAGAGCTGATCATTGGAGTGTATATACCAATAGTACATACATCTAAAAGCTGTGTATTGTACGAGTACGAATACGAGTGCGTACGAGTAGAATTGTTGATGAAACTGAACGAGGATGTAATTGTAAGCATTTTTGTTAAGTAGAAGTATTTTGATAAGTGTATTGAAGTCTTTCAAAAGTGTATAAATACATATTAAAACACTACATGTATATACATTTTAACTGAGTCGTTAAGTCATCGTTAGTCGTTACATGTAAGTGTTGTTTTTTTAAACCTTTAGGTTAACGGTCTTCTTAAATGTTGTTAACCCAATGTTTATAATATCAAATGAGATTTTAAATTATTATATTATCATGATATTATCATGTATGAATATCTCTTAATATGATATATATACATTAAATGTCTTTACAACGATAATCATTACATATATGTCTCGTTTAAAAATCATTAAGTTAGTAGTCTTGTTTTTACATATGTAGTTCATTGTTAATATACTTAATGATATGTTTACTTATCATAGTATCATGTTAACTATATATATATCCATATATATGTCATCATATAGTTTTTACAAGTTTTAACGTTCGTGAATCACCGGTCAACTTGGGTGGTCAATTGTCTATATGAAACATATTTCAATTAATCAAGTCTTAACAAGTTTGATTGCTTAACATGTTGGAAACATTTAATCATGTAAATATCAATCTCAATTAATATATATAAACATGAAAAAGTTCGGGTCACTACAGTACCTACCCGTTAAATAAATTTCGTCCCGAAATTTTAAGCTGTTGAAGGTGTTGACGAATCTTCTGGAAATAGATGCGGGTATTTCTTCTTCATCTGATCTTCACGCTCCCAGGTGAACTCGGGTCCTCTATGAGCATTCCATCGAACCTTAACAATTGGTATCTTGTTTTGCTTAAGTCTTTTAACCTCACGATCCATTATTTCGACGGGTTCTTCGATGAATTGAAGTTTTTCGTTGATTTGGATTTCATCTAACGGAATAGTGAGATCTTCTTTAGCAAAACATTTCTTCAAATTCGAGACGTGGAAAGTGTTATGTACAGCTGCGAGTTGTTGAGGTAACTCAAGTCGGTAAGCTACTGGTCCGACACGATCAATAATCTTGAATGGTCCAATATACCTTGGATTTAATTTTCCTCGTTTACCAAATCGAACAACGCCTTTCCAAGGTGCAACTTTAAGCATGACCATCTCTCTAATTTCAAATTCTATATCTTTTCTTTTAATGTCAGCGTAGCTCTTTTGTCGACTTTGGGCGGTTTTCAACCGTTGTTGAATTTGGATGACCTTCTCGGTAGTTTCTTGTATAATCTCCGGACCCGTAATCTGTCTATCCCCCACTTCACTCCAACAAATCGGAGACCTACACTTTCTACCATAAAGTGCTTCAAACGGCGCCATCTCAATGCTTGAATGGTAGCTGTTGTTGTAGGAAAATTCTGCTAATGGTATATGTCGATCCCAACTGTTTCCGAAATCAATAACACATGCTCGTAGCATGTCTTCAAGCGTTTGTATCGTCCTTTCGCTCTGCCCATCAGTTTGTGGATGATAGGCAGTACTCATGTCTAGACGAGTTACTAATGCTTGCTGTAATGTCTGCCAGAATCTTGAAATAAATCTGCCATCCCTATCAGAGATAATAGAGATTGGTATTCCATGTCTGGAGACGACTTCCTTCAAATACAGTCGTGCTAACTTCTCCATCTTGTCATCTTCTCTTATTGGCAGGAAGTGTGCTGATTTGGTGAGACGATCAACTATTACCCAAATAGTATCAAAACCACTTGCAGTCCTTGGCAATTTAGTGATGAAATCCATGGTAATGTTTTCCCATTTCCATTCCGGGATTTCGGGTTGTTGAAGTAGACCTGATGGTTTTTGATGCTCAGCTTTGACCTTAGAACATGTCAAACATTCTCCTACGTATTTAGCAACATCGGCTTTCATACCCGGCCACCAAAAATGTTTCTTGAGATCCTTGTACATCTTCCCCGTTCCAGGATGTATTGAGTATCTGGTTTTATGAGCTTCTCTAAGTACCATTTCTCTCATATCTCCAAATTTTGGTACCCAAATCCTTTCAGCCCTATACCGGGTTCCGTCTTCCCGAATATTAAGATGCTTCTCCGATCCTTTGGGTATTTCATCCTTTAAATTTCCCTCTTTTAAAACTCCTTGTTGCGCCTCCTTTATTTGAGTAGTAAGGTTATTATGAATCATTATATTCATAGATTTTACTCGAATGGGTTCTCTGTCCTTCCTGCTCAAGGCATCGGCTACCACATTTGCCTTCCCCGGGTGGTAACGAATCTCAAAGTCGTAATCATTCAACAATTCAATCCACGCTGCCTCATATTCAGTTGTTTCTGATTAAATATGTGTTGAAGACTTTTATGGTCGGTATATATAATACTTTTGACCCCATATAAGTAGTGCCTCCAAGTCTTTAATGCAAAAACAACCGCGCCTAATTCTAAATCATGTGTCGTATAATTTTGTTCGTGAATCTTCAATTGTCTAGACGCATAAGCAATCACCTTCGTTTGTTCCATTAATACACAACCGAGACCTTGCTTTGATGCGTCACAATAAATCACAAAATCATCATTCCCTTCAGGCAATGACAATATAGGTGCCGTAGTTAGCTTTTTCTTCAATAACTGAAACGCTTTCTCTTGTTCATCATTCCATTCAAATTTCTTCCCTTTATGCATTAATGCAGTCAAGGGTTTTACTATTCTGGAAAAGTCTTGGATGAACCTTCTGTAGTAACCAGCTAGTCCTAAAAACTGGCGTATGTGTTTCGGAGTTTTCGGGGTTTCCCACTTTTCAACAGTTTCTATCTTTGCCGGATCCACCTTAATACCTTCTTTGTTCACTATGTGACCGAGGAATTGAACTTCTTCCAACCAAAATGCACACTTTGAAAACTTAGCATACAATTCTTCCTTCCTCAATACTTCTAACACCTTTCTCAAATGTTCACCGTGTTCTTGGTCATTCTTTGAGTAAATAAGTATGTCATCAATGAAAACAATGACAAACTTGTCAAGGTATGGTCCACACACTCGGTTCATAAGGTCCATGAACACAGCTGGTGCATTAGTTAAACCAAACGGCATGACCATAAACTCGTAATGACCGTAACGTGTTCTGAAAGCAGTCTTTGGAATATCATGTAACGACCCGCACTTTTTCGATCATTCTATACTTATAAGATTAATATTTACATAGATTAAACCTTACCAACATGATAAGCAATCCAAATTGATGAGATTTATATTTCCGAAAAGAGTTCTACACAACGTTTGACCGTCTAGTTTGACCGATGATATCACGAACTATACAATATATGATAATTATACGTTTGTGTATATATATATGTATATATACATATTTAACATGATTAATGAATGTTTTAATACCTCATTTTATATTAATAACAATAAGTTACAAGTATATTTTGAAACTACTAACTTAAGTTTTCAAAACGATAACTATACGTAACGTTATTTGACATAAATACTTAAGACTTATAATGTTTATACATATATCGTATAAGTAATGTATTTAATCACTTTTAAGAACTTAAATACATAAAATCATATAAGTGTATTCACAAAAGATAGCTATATTTAAATCCTCATTCCATTTTTCACAAAATTTCTATACGTATACCTAGAGTATTTGTACTCGTATCATACCAAGCTTCTATACGTATTTACTATTGGTATATACACATCAAATCACCACCTAACCAGCCCTTATTCATGCCTTATGTATAAGGTAATTACTTTTGAATCATTGCAAGACTAATTACAAAAATACAAACTAAAATTTTGTCATGTTATCCTTAAAGATCACATTTTTAGGAGTATATATGTATCATCATTTTGATCCATTTTTACTACCATTTTCTTATCAAAAACACACACTCTTTCTTACTCTCTAAACTCCATAACAATCCAGCAAATAACCAAGAAGATCTAGCCATAAAAACCATACTAAAACACCATAAGAAAACTCTTACAAAAACACTTCAAGAAAACCTTCCAAGAACACCAACTTACTTCCAATCTTTCATCCACTTCTATCACCCTTTTGATTCTAGCTTCTTACTCCTCTTTTACAGCAAACTTATCCAAGGAACTTGAGGTAGAATCTATGTTCATAATCTTATTCAATTCATATATATATAGCTATCTTATTTTGTGGTACAAAAGTTTAACAACAAGAACATAGTTTGAATGTTTTCAAACTTGTTTGCAAACTAAATAGATCCTTCTAACTTAACTTTTAAAATACTTCAAGACATGTAACATAACTTATTTATATGTTAATTTAACAAGATAAAACTTGGTTTTTCAAAGTATAAGTATTTTTAGAAAAATGGTCATTAATTGATTTTGTTGTAACAAAAATGTTTAACTTCATATGTTTCACTAATGTTTCACTTATGCCGTATGATTTTGAATACAAACCAAGGTATTTACAGTTCATAGTCTTAAAGAAGAACTCGATCCAAGAAGATGGCAATTTGAATCAACGAAAACGGATTTGTAACGAAGAAACTATGACCGAAACAAAATTGGTTATCCTAGATCATTTCAACTACGGGATCAATTGGAAAAAAATGATATAAATCACATATTTCTAAGATAACATGATATTTTATATATATGTACTTATAATTCAATTTTATATGGTTCAGGATCACCCGTAAACAACACGAGAAGATTAATCATAAGATCCCATGATTGTACGCAACACGTCATTTGACAACACCGGTACTTTATGTACGCAACACGTCATTTGACAACACCGGTACCATGGGTCAAGATTAATCTCGACCAATACATATACGATGGGGTTTTATTTATTTCGTTGGGGGTTTTGTTTATTGCGGGTATATTAAACATCTAAAAATGAACCATTAAAAATTGAATTACTAACATCGGACTGCTAACTACGGACTAAGGAAATATTCAAAATATTAAAAGTATAACAAGTATATATATATATATATATAACGTTTGTTTTAAAATGAAAACATATTGATATATTATATATGGATAGGTTCGTGATATCAACCGGAAGACCGAGTCAAAATATATATATCATCAAGACAAGAGTGAGTATATAGTCCCACTTTTAAACTCTAAATATTTCGGGATGAGAATACATGTATTTTATGTTTTACGATATGGACACAAGTAACTGAAAAATATGTTCTACGTTGAGTTGTACCACTGGCATACTTCCCTGTAGCTTGGTAACTAATATTTACAGCGGTATTGTAAACGCGAATCCTGTTGATAGATCTATCGGGCCTGACAACCCCAACCGGACTGGACGACCAGTATTCAACGGTTGCACAGTACTTCGTTTTGTGACTACACTTGGTACGGTGTAGTAAGATTTCATATTAAAGGGAATATGCGACGTGAAAATGTTAAGTATGGTTACCAAGTGCTCAACCACTTAGAATATTTTTATTGAAATGTTTATATACGAAATCTTGTGGTCTATATATATATATTGCTGCGCACTAAACCTATATCTCACCAACTTTATGTTGACGTTTTTAAACATGTTTATTCTCAGGTGATAATTAAAGCTTCCGCTGCATTATGTTGAATCTAAGCAGGATCATGCGTACTCATATTTGTGTCAAAAATAAAACTGCATATCCGAGGACGTGTGTTGTAAAATATGCTAGAAATCGTGTTGTTATTATCATTTGTAAAGTTTGTAAGTCGAAGATTATCGTTAAACGATAATCATCTTTTTATTGTCTAAAGCTTGTACAAAAATAATGGTTTGGTTTGTAATGTATAATATATGCAGTTTTCCTTTTTAAAAAATGTCGCATATAGAGGTCAATACCTCGCAATGAAATCATACGTTATCTAACACGTTCTTATGGTTAAGGACGGGTTATGACATGTGGTATCAGAGCGTTGGTCTTAGCGAACCAGGTCTGCATTAGTGTGTCTAACCGAGAAGCCGTTAGGATACATTAGTAAGTCTGGACTTTGACCGGGTCTGATTTAAAAAAAAAAAAACCATTGCTTATCACTGTTGGTTAAAATTTATATGTAAAAATTATATAAGTACTAATGGGTTAGTTGTTGTGTGATAGATGTCGAGCTCAAAAATTGTTATCACAATCAACGACTCCGAATCAGAATCTTCAGATGGCGTTCCAGTCATTAACCTGTCCGATGACGAAAATGATATCCTTGGGGAAGACTCACAAATTCCGGATGAACCAACTATAGAGAACCCGGAAAGTGAACCCGAGGAGGAAAGTGAACCCGAGGAGGAAAGTGAACCCGAGGAGGAAAGTGAACCCGAGGAGGAAAGTGAACCCGAGGAAGAAATACAGGAAATTACAAAAGACGAGTTCGAACTAGGAAAGAAACGAAAGGCTAATGAATTAGAAAATCCAAATCCCGAGTTTAATGAGAATGATGTGGCACCAATTCCACTCAACACTACCACCCCTATCCCCGCTATTCCTATTCGTTCTGTCCCGGCATCCAGTTCTTCAGTCCCACAGCCAAAATATAGGCAGACAGTTAGGATAAGCGTTAAGCAAATCTTTGTGTCTAAACGTCCTAGAAAATAGATCAAACGATGCGCTGCTGTGTCAAACCATGGAACCGAATAATGTTTTGTATAATATTAATAGTGTGGTTTGCTTAATGTTCGATGTAAGATAAGCATATGTAAAATATTGAAGTATGAAATGCAATAATTTTCCATGGTTAAGTATTATTTAGATTGTAGTAATTGATTCTGTACTAAGCTATTAAGTATGAACATTAACGGGTAGGTACTACCCAAGATATAATTATAAAACGCTAATAAGAAGAAAAGGCTTTTATAATAATACCTAGTTCATATTATTAATAAGCTATAATGTACTATAAATACACACTACATCTATAATAATCCATGTGAATAATTATTTTCTTTCATTAGGAAATGGCGCGATTGAATCGAATGACGGAACAAGAACTCGAGGAACTCATCAACCAGCGAGTGAACGAAATAATGTTATGGGTTGAGGCTGCAAGAGCTGCTGCAGTTAATCCAAATCCTCGTGTAGGATGCTCCTACAAGACGTTCCAAGCTTGCAAGCCATCATCATTCAGTGGAACGGAAGGACCTATCGGTTTAACCCGATGGATAGAAAAGATGGAGACGGTGTTCAAAATCAGCGGTTGTGATGAAAAAGACATGACCAAGTTTGCATCGTGCACTTTACAAGATAGTGCACTCACATGGTGGAAGAATTATGTGAAGGCGGTAGGAGGAGATGTAGCTTATGATACTCCATGGGAAGAATTCAAAGCAATGATAATCACCGAGTATTGTCCAAGGAATGAGGTTATTAAGTTAGAAGATGAGTTACGAAGTTTGAAGGTGGTTGGTACTGAAATCACCAACTACAACCAGCGATTCATGGAATTAGTTTTGCTATGTCCTGAATTGGTTCCAACCGAAGAACGGAAGATTGAAATGTACAAAGCTGGTTTGCCCAAAAAGGTCAAGGCAAATGTTACAGCATCGAAACCTAAGACAATTCATGAAGCTATAACCATGGCAAACGAGCTAATGGATCAGGTCATCATGGATAAGAAAGTATCCAATACTGATGTGAAGGTATCAGGTAACAAAAGAAAGTGGAATGGAAATTATGATCGAGGTAACCAACAACAATCTTTTAAGAAACAAGAAAACACGCAAGGTGCGGGTAGTGGTTTAAGCTTTGGTTATAAAGGACAAAATCCTTTATGCAACCGTTGCCACAAACATCACTTTGGTTACTGTAGTGTGTTATGCACCAAGTGTAATCGACAAGGTCATCTTGCGGAAGATTGTAAGGCTCTCGTTACAAATGGCAACAAGACTCCTGCCACCAACGCAAATAGAACTGCTTTGGCTAACATTACTTGTTTTGGGTGTGGAAAACAAGGTCATTATAAGAGCCAGTGCCCGAATCAGAATGGCGGACCTGCACGTGGAAGAGCGTTTGTTATTAATGCTAGAGAGGCACGAGAAGACCCGAAACTTGTTACGGGTACGTTTACCATTAATAACTTATCAGCATCTATTTTATTTGATACTGGCGCCGATAGAAGTTACGTGTGTATAAATTTTTACACTAAATTGAATTGTTCATCATTACCTCTAAATGCTAAGTACTTGATTGAGTTAGCTAATGGTAAGCTAATTAAAGCCGATAAAATTTGTCGTGGTTGTGAAATAAATCTAGCTGGAGAAACGTTTAAAATCGACTTAATACCCGTAGAATTAGGAGGTTTTGATGTAATAGTCGGCATGGACTGGATGTCCAAAGTAGGAGCGGAAGTTGTTTGTGCCAAGAAGGCAATTCGTATTCCTGGTAAGGATAAAATGCCGGTGATGATTTACGGAGAGAAGGGTGATTCAAAGCTAAAACTCATTAGCTGTTTGAAAGCCAAAAAGTGTTTAGAAAAGGGATGTTACGCTATTTTAGCACATGTTAATAAAGTCGAAAAGGAAGAGAAGTGCATCAATGACGTGCCTGTGGCAAGAGATTTTCCCGAAGTTTTTCCGGAAGAATTGCCGGGATTACCTCCATTTAGATCGGTAGAATTTCAAATAGATTTAGTACCAGGAGCTGCACCAGTGGCTCGTGCTCCATATAGACTTGCACCGTCCGAGTTAAAAGAACTTCAAAGTCAGTTAAAAGAATTACTGGACCGTGGATTCATACGACCGAGTACTTCACCGTGGGGAGCTCCAATTTTGTTTGTTAAGAAGAAAGATGGATCTTTTAGGATGTGTATAGACTATCGTGAATTAAATAAGTTAACTATCAAGAATCGATATCCACTACCGAGAATTGATGACTTATTTGATCAATTGCAAGGATCATGTGTTTATTCAAAAATCGACTTAAGATCGGGCTATCATCAACTACGCGTCAAAGAAGAGGACATTCCGAAAACTGCTTTTCGGACACGTTATGGTCATTACGAATTTTTGGTTATGCCGTTTGGATTGACAAATGCGCCAGCTGTATTCATGGACCTCATGAATCGAGTTTGTAGTCCGTATTTAGATAAGTTTGTTATCGTTTTCATTGATGATATTCTTATCTATTCCAAGAGTGAGCAAGAGCATGAAGAGCATTTAAGGTTGATATTGGAGTTGTTAAGAAAAGAACAGCTATATGCTAAATTTTCCAAGTGTGCTTTTTGGTTGAAAGAAGTGCAATTTCTTGGTCACGTTGTTAATAACGAAGGAATTCAGGTTGATCCAGCAAAAACTGAAGCCATTGAAAAATGGGAGACTCCTAAGACACCAACACAGATACGCCAATTTTTGGGTTTAGCCGGTTATTATAGAAGGTTTATTCAAGATTTTTCTCGAATAGCTAAGCCGTTGACAGCATTAACGCAAAAAGGGAAGAAATACGAATGGACCTCGGAGCAGGAGAACGCATTTCAAATACTGAAGAAGAAGTTAACTACGGCGCCTATTTTATCGTTACCTGAAGGGAACGATGATTTTGAAATATATTGTGACGCTTCGCGACAAGGTTTTGGTTGTGTTCTTATGCAACGAAAGAAAGTAATTGCATTTGCATCCCGACAATTGAAGATTCACGAGCGGAATTATACGACGCATGATCTAGAACTGGGAGCAGTCGTGTTTGCATTGAAGATGTGGAGACATTACTTGTATGGGGTTAAATTCACTGTGTTTACTGATCATAAAAGCCTTCAACATATTTTCGATCAAAAACAGCTGAACATGAGGCAACGTAGGTGGGTTGAGTTAATAAATGACTATGATTGTGAAATTCGTTATCATCCCGGGAAAGCGAACGTGGTGGCCGACGCTCTAAGCAGAAAGGAACGAGAACCAATTCGAGTACGAGCGATGAACATAAAAATTCGCATGAATCTCAACTCACAAATCAAAGAAGTTCAACGAGAAGCACTTACTAAAGAAAATATAGGAAATGAAATAATGAAGAAGTATGAGAAGCAACTCGTTATGCGGGAAGATGGAATTCGATATTTTGCAAATCGTATTTGGGTACCGAAGTTGGGTGGATTAAGGAAGTTGATATTGAACGAGGCACATAAGACAAGATATTCGATACATCCTGGAGTTGGAAAGATGTACCAAGATCTTAAGACGCATTATTGGTGGCCTAATTTAAAAACAGACGTTGCAACATATGTTGGGGAGTGTTTAACTTGTTCCAAGGTTAAAGCAGAACACCAGAAGCCGTCAGGGTTACTTCAACAACCAGAAATTCCAGAATGGAAATGGGATGGTATTACCATGGATTTCATCACGAAGTTACCAAAGACTGCCTGGGGATACGACACCATTTGGGTGATTGTTGATCGTCTCACCAAGTCTGCACATTTCTTGCCTATAAAGGAAACGGATAGAATGGAGAAACTATTACGATTGTATATAAAGGAAGTTGTTTCAAGGCATGGAATACCTATTTCCATTATATCCGATCGTGATAGTAGATTTACCTCAAAATTCTGGCAATCACTACAGGAGGCACTAGGAACTCGGTTGGATATGAGTACCGCATATCATCCACAAACCGATGGACAGAGTGAGAGAACGATTCAGACTCTCGAAGACATGCTCAGGGCATGTGTGATCGATTTTGGAAACGGATGGGATAAATATCTACCGTTAGCAGAATTCTCGTATAATAATAGTTATCATGCGAGCATTGGAGCTGCGCCATTCGAAGCATTGTACGGAAGGAAGTGTAGATCTCCTATCTGTTGGAATGAAGTAGGAGATCGACAATTAACTGGTCCCGAGATCATACATGAAACGACTGAGAAGATAGTGCAAATCAAGGAGAGATTGAAAACATCCCGTAGTCGCCAAAAGAGCTACGCCGATGTTCGAAGGAAACCATTAGAGTTTCAGGTTGGGGACATGGTTATGCTAAAGGTGTCACCTTGGAAAGGTGTAATACGTTTCGGCAAAAGGGGTAAACTGAACCCAAGGTACGTAGGCCCGTTTAAGATCATCGAACGCATTGGACCGGTAGCTTATCGACTCGAGTTACCGCAACAACTCGCCGGAGTACATAATACCTTTCACGTCTCGAACCTTAAGAAGTGTCTTGCAAAGGAAGACCTTACCATTCCTCTTGAAGAAATCCATGTCGACGAGAAACTACAATTCGTCGAAGAACCAATTGAAATCATGGACCGTGAAGTTAAACAGCTCAAACAGAGTAATATACCGATTGTTAAGGTTCGTTGGAATGCTAGAAGAGGTCCCGAGTTTACTTGGGAACGAGAGGATCAGATGAAGCAAAAGTATCCACACTTGTTTCTCGATGACGCAAAATAGGTACAATTTTAAAATTTCGGGACGAAATTTATTTAACGGGGAGGTAATGTAACGACCCGCACTTTTTCGATCATTCTATACTTATAAGATTAATATTTACATAGATTAAACCTTACCAACATGATAAGCAATCCAAATTGATGAGATTTATATTTCCGAAAAGAGTTCTACACAACGTTTGACCGTCTAGTTTGACCGATGATATCACGAACTATACAATATATGATAATTATACGTTTGTGTATATATATATGTATATATACATATTTAACATGATTAATGAATGTTTTAATACCTCATTTTATATTAATAACAATAAGTTACAAGTATATTTTGAAACTACTAACTTAAGTTTTCAAAACGATAACTATACGTAACGTTATTTGACATAAATACTTAAGACTTATAATGTTTATACATATATCGTATAAGTAATGTATTTAATCACTTTTAAGAACTTAAATACATAAAATCATATAAGTGTATTCACAAAAGATAGCTATATTTAAATCCTCATTCCATTTTTCACAAAATTTCTATACGTATACCTAGAGTATTTGTACTCGTATCATACCAAGCTTCTATACGTATTTACTATTGGTATATACACATCAAATCACCACCTAACCAGCCCTTATTCATGCCTTATGTATAAGGTAATTACTTTTGAATCATTGCAAGACTAATTACAAAAATACAAACTAAAATTTTGTCATGTTATCCTTAAAGATCACATTTTTAGGAGTATATATGTATCATCATTTTGATCCATTTTTACTACCATTTTCTTATCAAAAACACACACTCTTTCTTACTCTCTAAACTCCATAACAATCCAGCAAATAACCAAGAAGATCTAGCCATAAAAACCATACTAAAACACCATAAGAAAACTCTTACAAAAACACTTCAAGAAAACCTTCCAAGAACACCAACTTACTTCCAATCTTTCATCCACTTCTATCACCCTTTTGATTCTAGCTTCTTACTCCTCTTTTACAGCAAACTTATCCAAGGAACTTGAGGTAGAATCTATGTTCATAATCTTATTCAATTCATATATATATAGCTATCTTATTTTGTGGTACAAAAGTTTAACAACAAGAACATAGTTTGAATGTTTTCAAACTTGTTTGCAAACTAAATAGATCCTTCTAACTTAACTTTTAAAATACTTCAAGACATGTAACATAACTTATTTATATGTTAATTTAACAAGGTAAAACTTGGTTTTTCAAAGTATAAGTATTTTTAGAAAAATGGTCATTAATTGATTTTGTTGTAACAAAAATGTTTAACTTCATATGTTTCACTAATGTTTCACTTATGCCGTATGATTTTGAATACAAACCAAGGTATTTACAGTTCATAGTCTTAAAGAAGAACTCGATCCAAGAAGATGGCAATTTGAATCAACGAAAACGGATTTGTAACGAAGAAACTATGACCGAAACAAAATTGGTTATCCTAGATCATTTCAACTACGGGATCAATTGGAAAAAAATGATATAAATCACATATTTCTAAGATAACATGATATTTTATATATATGTACTTATAATTCAATTTTATATGGTTCAGGATCACCCGTAAACAACACGAGAAGATTAATCATAAGATCCCATGATTGTACGCAACACGTCATTTGACAACACCGGTACTTTATGTACGCAACACGTCATTTGACAACACCGGTACCATGGGTCAAGATTAATCTCGACCAATACATATACGATGGGGTTTTATTTATTTCGTTGGGGGTTTTGTTTATTGCGGGTATATTAAACATCTAAAAATGAACCATTAAAAATTGAATTACTAACATCGGACTGCTAACTACGGACTAAGGAAATATTCAAAATATTAAAAGTATAACAAGTATATATATATATATATATAACGTTTGTTTTAAAATGAAAACATATTGATATATTATATATGGATAGGTTCGTGATATCAACCGGAAGACCGAGTCAAAATATATATATCATCAAGACAAGAGTGAGTATATAGTCCCACTTTTAAACTCTAAATATTTCGGGATGAGAATACATGTATTTTATGTTTTACGATATGGACACAAGTAACTGAAAAATATGTTCTACGTTGAGTTGTACCACTGGCATACTTCCCTGTAGCTTGGTAACTAATATTTACAGCGGTATTGTAAACGCGAATCCTGTTGATAGATCTATCGGGCCTGACAACCCCAACCGGACTGGACGACCAGTATTCAACGGTTGCACAGTACTTCGTTTTGTGACTACACTTGGTACGGTGTAGTAAGATTTCATATTAAAGGGAATATGCGACGTGAAAATGTTAAGTATGGTTACCAAGTGCTCAACCACTTAGAATATTTTTATTGAAATGTTTATATACGAAATCTTGTGGTCTATATATATATATTGCTGCGCACTAAACCTATATCTCACCAACTTTATGTTGACGTTTTTAAACATGTTTATTCTCAGGTGATAATTAAAGCTTCCGCTGCATTATGTTGAATCTAAGCAGGATCATGCGTACTCATATTTGTGTCAAAAATAAAACTGCATATCCGAGGACGTGTGTTGTAAAATATGCTAGAAATCGTGTTGTTATTATCATTTGTAAAGTTTGTAAGTCGAAGATTATCGTTAAACGATAATCATCTTTTTATTGTCTAAAGCTTGTACAAAAATAATGGTTTGGTTTGTAATGTATAATATATGCAGTTTTCCTTTTTAAAAAATGTCGCATATAGAGGTCAATACCTCGCAATGAAATCATACGTTATCTAACACGTTCTTATGGTTAAGGACGGGTTATGACATATCATCTTCTTTCACCCGCATTTGATGATACCCGGAACGTAAGTCAATCTTTGAATAAACAGACGAGCCTTGTAGTTGATCAAATAAGTCGTCGATTCTCGATAATGGGTAGCGGTTCTTGATGGTAAGCTTGTTCAACTCTCGGTAGTCGATACACAACCTGAATGTACCATCTTTCTTCTTGACAAACAAAACAGGAGCTCCCCACGGTGATGTGCTTGGTCGAATGAAACCACGCTCTAAAAGTTCTTGTAATTGGCTTTGCAGTTCTTTCATCTCGCTGGGTGCGAGTCTGTAAGGAGCACGAGCTATTGGTGCAGCTCCTGGTACAAGATCTATTTGAAATTCAACGGATCGATGTGGGGGTAATCCCGGTAATTCTTTCGGAAATACATCGGGAAATTCTTTTGCAATGGGAACATCATTGATTCTCTTTTCTTCAGTTTGTACTTTCTCGACGTGTGCTAGAACAGCATAGCAACCTTTTCTTATTAGTTTTTGTGCCTTAAAATTACTAATAAGATGTAGCTTCGTGTTGCCCTTTTCTCCGTACACCATTAAGGGTTTTCCTTTTTCTCGTATAATGCGAATTGCATTTTTGTAACAAACGATCTCTGCTTTCACTTCTTTCAACCAGTCCATACCGATTATCACATCAAAACTCCCTAACTCTACAGGTATCAAATCAATCTTAAATGTTTCGCTAACCAGTTTAATTTCTCGATTCCGACATATATTATCTGCTGAAATTAATTTACCATTTGCTAATTCGAGTAAAAATTTACTATCCAAAGGCGTCAATGGACAACTTAATTTAGCACAAAAATCTCTACTCATATAGCTTCTATCCGCACCCGAATCAAATAAAACGTAAGCAGATTTATTGTCAATAAGAAACGTACCCGTAACAAGCTCCGGGTCTTCCTGTGCCTCTGCCGCATTAATATTGAAAACTCTTCCGCGGCCTTGTCCATTCGTGTTCTCCTGGTTCGGGCAATTTCTAATAATGTGGCCCGGTTTTCCACATTTATAACAAACTACATTGGCATAACTTGCTCCGACACTACTTGCTCCGCCATTACTCGTTCCGACACCATTTGTTCCTTTCGTTCTATTAACCCCTGGTCCGTAGACCTCACACTTCGCCGCGCTATGACCATTTCTTTTACACTTGTTGCAAAATTTGGTGCAGAACCCCGAGTGATACTTTTCACACCTTTGGCATAGCTGCTTCTGATTGTTGTTGTTGTTGCGGTTATTATTGTTGTTGGGATGATTGTTGTAGTTGCTGTTGTTGTTGTTGTTGTTGTTGTTGTTGTTGGGCCGTTTGTTGTAGTTGCGATTGATGTTGCGATTGTTGAGATAATTGTTGCGATTATTGTTGTAATTGCTGTTGTTGCTGTATTGGTGATTCTTATCACCGTTTTCCTCCCACTTTCTTTTGACTTGCTTCACATTGGCCTCTTCAGCAGTCTGTTCTTTAATTCTTTCTTCAATCTGGTTCACTAGTTTGTGAGCCATTCTACATGCCTGTTGTATGGAGGCAGGCTCGTGTGAACTTATATCTTCTTGGATTCTTTCTGGTAATCCATTCACAAACGCGTCGATCTTCTCTTCCTCATCTTCGAATGCTCCCGGACACAATAGGCACAATTCTGTGAATCGTCTTTCGTACGTGGTAATATCAAATCCTTGGGTTCGTAACCCTCTAAGTTCTGTCTTGAGCTTATTGACCTCGGTTCTGGGACGGTACTTCTCGTTCATCAAGTGCTTGAATGCTGACCACGGTAGTGCGTACGCATCGTCTTGTCCCACTTGCTCTAGATAGGTATTCCACCATGTTAACGCAGAACCTGTGAAGGTATGCGTAGCGTACTTCACTTTGTCCTCTTCAGTACACTTACTTATGGCAAACACCGATTCGACCTTCTCGGTCCACCGTTTCAATCCGATCGGTCCTTCAGTTCCATCAAATTCCAAAGGTTTACAGGCAGTGAATTCTTTGTAGGTGCATCCTACACGATTTCCTGTACTGCTAGATCCTAGGTTATTGTTGGTATGTAGCGCAGCCTGTACTGCGGCTATGTTTGAAGCTAGAAAAGTACGGAATTCCTCTTCATTCATATTCACGGTGTGTCGAGTAGTCGGTGCCATTTCCTTCAAAATAGTTAAATGGAACAAGTTAATCATACAGAATATTAAGAGTAGTTAATAGTATTTCGTAGCATAATATGAACTCATTTATAAAAGCTTTTTCTTCATATTAGCGTTTTATAAGTTTAAATTCGGGTAGTACCTACCCGTTAAGTTCATACTTAGTAGCTAATATACAATTCAACTACTACAATTCTATATGAAAAACTGATTATAATAATATTTCGCGTTCAAACTTTTATACAATATTTTACAAACTTACAATACCGCTTATTTTACATAAAGCATGAAATATAGCACACAATAACTTTGATACAAGATAGTTGTGAAGATAATTCTAGCTAGTACACAAGTCGTTCAGCAAAGGCAATAAAGACACGTAATTCATACATCCAGAAACAAGTCATGCATTCTGGTTTTACTAGGACTACTTCCCATCCTTGGTCTTATGGAACATAACCGTTATGGCCGTTGATAAGACAGTGTGTTGTAACGTCGTCAAAGGGACGAGGGTTACGTAATGTCCAACAGTCCCGTAACAATCTAAAAACCTCATTTCTTACCCCAATTACCGACTCCGTCACTTGTGGGAATGTTTTGTTTAATAGTTGTAGCCCGATGTTCTTGTTCTCACTTTGGTGAGAAGCGAACATTACTAATCCGTAAGCATAACATGCTTCTTTATGTTGCATGTTAGCCGCTTTTTCTAAATCACGAAGTCCAATATTCGGGTATATTGAGTCAAAATAATTTCTTAACCCGTTGCGTAAAATAGCATTTGGGTTCCCCGCAATATATGCGTCAAAGTAAACACATCGTAACTTATGGGTTTCCCAATGTGATATCCCCCATCTTTCAAACGAAAGTCTCTTATAAACCAAGACATTCTTGGAACGTTCTTCGAATGTCTTACAAACTGATCTCGCCTTAAATAGTTGTGCCGAGGAATTCTGACCGACTCTAGACAAGATTTCATCAATCATGTCTCCGGGTAGGTCTCTTAAAATATTGGGTTGTCTATCCATTTTGTGTTTTTATACTGTAAAATAGACAAGAGTTAGATTCATAAAAAAAATACTTATTAATACAAGCAATTTTTACATATATCATAAAGCATAAGCACACTATATTACATATATTACACCACATGAATACAACTATCTTATTCCGACTCGCTTGTTTCTTCTTCTTCGGTTTTTGGTTCGTTTTGCCAAGTTTCTAGGGATATATGATGTTCCCCTAATACGAGCCGTCGTTATCCACATTGGTTTAGAAAAACCTGGTGGTTTAGAGGTTCCCGGGTCATTGTTACAACTTAAGGACTTCGGGGGTTGACGATACATATAAAGTTCATCGGGGTTGGAATTAGATTTCTCTATTTTTATGCCCTTTCCCTTATTATTTTCTTTTGCCTTTTTAAATTCAGTTGGGGTAATTTCTATAACATTATCGGAATTCTCGTCGGAATCCGATTCATCGGAGAATTGGTAATCCTCCCAATATTTTGCTTCCTTAGCGGAAACACCATTGACCATAATTAACCTTGGTCGGTTGGTTGAGGATTTTCTTTTACTTAACCATTTTATTATTTCCCCCACCGGTTCTATTTCTTCATCCGGTTCCGATTCTTCTTCCGGTTCTGATTCTTCTTCCGGTTCCGACTCTTCTTCCAGTTCCTCTTCGGGAACTTGTGAATCAGTCCACGAATCATTCCAATTTACATTTGACTCTTCATTATTATTAGGTGAGTCAATAGGACTTGTTCTAGAGGTAGACATCTATCACATAATATCAAACGCGTTAAGAGATTAATATATCACATAATATTCACATGTTAAAAATATATAGTTTCCAACAAAATTTGTTAAGCAATCATTTTTCAAGTAAACACGGTCGAAGTCCAGACTCACTAATGCATCCTAACAAACTCGATAAGACACACTAATGCAAAATTCTGGTTCTCTAAGACCAACGCTCGGATACCAACTGAAATGTCCCGTTCTTATTGATTAAAAACGTTCCATATTAATTGATTTCGTTGCGAGGTTTTGACCTCTATATGAGACGTTTTTGAAAGACTGCATTCATTTTAAAACAAACCATAACCTTTATTTCATCAGTAAAGGTTTAAAAAGCTTTACGTAGATTATCAAATGATGATAATCTAAAATATCCTGTTTACACACGACCATTACATAATGGTTTACAATACAAATATGTTACAACAAAATAAGTTTCTTGAATGCAGTTTTTACACAATATCATACAAACATGGACTCCAAATCTCGTCCTTATTTAAGTATGCGACAGCGGAAGCTCTTAATAATCACCTGAGAATAAACATACTTAAAACGTCAACAAAAATGTTGGTGAGTTATAGGTTTAACCTATATATATCAAATCATAATAATAGACCACAAGATTTCATATTTCAATACACATCCCATACATAGAGATAAAAATCATTCATATAGTGAACACCTGGTAACCGACATTAACAAGATGCATATATAAGAATATCCCCATCATTCCGGGATACCCTTCGGATATGATATAAATTTCGAAGTACTAAAGCATCCGGTACTTTAGGATTAGCGTCAATTAGGGTGTCTGTTCCCTAATTCTTAGATTACCAGACTTAATAAAAAGGGGCATATTCGATTTCAATATTTCAACCATAGAATGTAGTTTCACGTACTTGTGTCTATTTTGTAAATCATTTATAAAACCTGCATGTATTCTCATCCCAAAAATATTAGATTTTAAAAGTGGGACTATAACTCACTTTCACAGATTTTTACTTCGTCGGGAAGTAAGACTTGGCAACTGGTTGATTCACGAACCTATAACAATATATACATATATATCAAAGTATTTTCAAAATATATTTACAACACTTTTAATATATTTTGATGTTTTAAGTTTCTTAAGTCAGCTGTCCTCGTTAGTAACCTACAACTAGTTGTCCACAGTTAGATGTACAGAAATAAATCGATAAATATTATCTTGAATCAATCCACGACCCAGTGTATACGTATCTCAGTATTGATCACAACTCAAACTATATATATTTTGGAATCAACCCCAACCCTGTATAGCTAACTCCAACATTCACATATAGAGTGTCTATGGTTGTTCCGAAATATATATAGATGTGTCGACATGATAGGTCGAAACATTGTATACGTGTCTATGGTATCTCAAGATTACATAATATACAATACAAGTTGATTAAGTTATGGTTGGAATAGATTTGTTACCAATTTTCACG
This sequence comes from Rutidosis leptorrhynchoides, assembly GCF_046630445.1. Classification (NCBI taxonomy): domain Eukaryota; kingdom Viridiplantae; phylum Streptophyta; class Magnoliopsida; order Asterales; family Asteraceae; genus Rutidosis; species Rutidosis leptorrhynchoides. The sequence continues at coordinate 288,126,239 of NC_092342.1, read as the reverse complement.
TAGCTAAAATGAGAAAAATTATCCAATCTTGTTTTACCCATAACTTCTTCATTTTAAATCCGTTTTGAGTGAATCAAATTGCTATGGTTTCATATTGAACTCTATTTTATGAATCTAAACAGAAAAAGTATAGGTTTATAGTCGGAAAAATAAGTTACAAGTCGTTTTTGTAAAGGTAGTCATTTCAGTCGAAAGAACGACGTCTAGATGACCATTTTAGAAAACATACTTCCACTTTGAGTTTAACCATAATTTTTGGATATAGTTTCATGTTCATAATAAAAATCATTTTCTCAGAATAACAACTTTTAAATCAAAGTTTATCATAGTTTTTAATTAACTAACCTAAAACAGCCCGCGGTGTTATTACGACGGCGTAAATCCGGTTTTACGGTGTTTTTCGTGTTTCCAGGTTTTAAATCATTAAGTTAGCATATCATATAGATATAGAACATGTGTTTAGTTGATTTTAAAAGTCAAGTTAGAAGGATTAACTTTTGTTTGCGAACAAGTTTAGAATTAACTTAACTATGTTCTAGTGATTACAAGTTTAAACCTTCGAATAAGATAGCTTTATACGTATGAATCGAATGATGTTATGAACATCATTACTACCTTAATTTCCTTGGATAAACCTACTGGAAAAGAGAAAAATGGATCTAGCTTCAACGGATCCTTGGATGGCTCGAAGTTCTTGAAGCAGAATCATGACACGAAAACAAGTTCAAGTAAGATCATCACTTGAAATAAGATTGTTATAGTTATAGAAATTGAACCAAAGTTTCAATATGATTATTACCTTGTATTAGAATGATAACCTACTGTAAGAAACAAAGATTTCTTGAGGTTGGATGATCACCTTACAAGATTGGAAGTGAGCTAGCAAACTTGAAAGTATTCTTGATTTTATGTAACTAGAACTTGTAGAATATATGAAGAACACTTAGAACTTGAAGATAGAACTTGAGAGAGATCAATTAGATGAAGAAAATTGAAGAATGAAAGTGTTTGTAGGTGTTTTTGGTCGTTGGTGTATGGATTAGATATAAAGGATATGTAATTTTGTTTTCATGTAAATAAGTCATGAATGATTACTCATATTTTTGTAATTTTATGAGATATTTCATGCTAGTTGCCAAATGATAGTTCCCACATGTGTTAGGTGACTCACATGGGCTGCTAAGAGCTGATCATTGGAGTGTATATACCAATAGTACATACATCTAAAAGCTGTGTATTGTACGAGTACGAATACGGGTGCATACGAGTAGAATTGTTGATGAAACTGAACGAGGATGTAATTGTAAGCATTTTTGTTAAGTAGAAGTATTTTGATAAGTGTATTGAAGTCTTTCAAAAGTGTATAAATACATATTAAAACACTACATGTATATACATTTTAACTGAGTCGTTAAGTCATCGTTAGTCGTTACATGTAAGTGTTGTTTTTTTAAACCTTTAGGTTAACGGTCTTGTTAAATGTTGTTAACCCAATGTTTATAATATCAAATGAGATTTTAAATTATTATATTATCATGATATTATCATGTATGAATATCTCTTAATATGATATATATACATTAAATGTCTTTACAACGATAATCGTTACATATATGTCTCGTTTAAAAATCATTAAGTTAGTAGTCTTGTTTTTACATATGTAGTTCATTGTTAATATACTTAATGATATGTTTACTTATCATAGTATCATGTTAACTATATATATATCCATATATATGTCATCATATAGTTTTTACAAGTTTTAACGTTCGTGAATCACCGGTCAACTTGGGTGGTCAATTGTCTATATGAAACATATTTCAATTAATCAAGTCTTAACAAGTTTGATTGCTTAACATGTTGGAAACATTTAATCATGTAAATATCAATCTCAATTAATATATATAAACATGAAAAAGTTCGAGTCACTACAAAAGTACCATAAGGGCACGTGAATGTGGTTTTCTCTTGGTCCTCGGGTGTTATTGGAATTTGAAAGTATCAGGAAAAACCGTCAAGAAAACAATAGTAACTATTCCCGGCTAACCTTTCCAACATTTGATCAATGAAAGGTAAGGAAAAGTGATCTTTTCTGGTGGCGTCATTTAATTTTCTATAATCAATACAAACTCGCCATCCTGTTACAGTCCTAGTAGGAATAAGCTCATTTTTTTCATTTGTGATGACAGTCATGCCACCCTTCTTAGGTACGCATTGAACTGGGCTTACCCATGGACTATCAGAGATTGGATAAATTAAACCCGCATCTAGCAGTTTAATAATTTCTTTCTTAACAACATCTTGCATATTAGGATTTAGTCTTCATTGGCGTTGCACATACATTTTATGACCTTCTTCCATAAGGATTTTATGTGTGCAATATGAAGGACTTATGACTTTAATGTCATGAATCTTCCATTCAATAGCTGGTTTATGAGCTTTTAGCACAGAAATGAGTTGAGATTTTTCATTTTCAGTAAGAGAAGACGATATTATTACAGGTAATTCAGATTCACCATGTAAATAAGCATATTCCAAATAGTTTGGAAGTGGCTTTAACTCTAATGTCGGTGGTTCTTCTATCGATGATTTGTATCGATATCTGTCTTCTTCTTTTAACATTTGAAGTTTTTCTGTGGTTGGTTCATAATTATTAGCCATGAGTGCGGCTAACATTTCAGCTTCATCAATTGGTTCAGTTCCTTCTCCTAAAGAACATTCTCCTGTTCCTTGTAAATCTGAAAATTCTTCTAACAATTCTGCATGTGAATCTATAGCTTGAATATAATAACATGTATCATCTGCAGATTGCGGTTGTTGCATGGCTCTATCAACAGAAAAAGTAACACTCTCGTCCTCTATACTTAGGGTCAGTTTCTTACCGAACACGTCTATTATTGCTTTAGCCGTGTTTAAGAATGGTCTTCCTAATATGAGAGGAACTCGAGAATCTTCTTCCATGTCCAGAATAACAAAATCTACTGGAAATACTAAAGTGCCAACTTTAACTAGCATGTTCTCCATTATCCCTCTAGGATATTTTACTGATCGATCGGCTAGTTGTATGATTATTCTTGTTGGTTTCAATTCTCCAAGGTCTAGTTTAGCGTATAGTGAATACAGCATTAGATTTATACTAGCACCTAAATCTGTCAATGCTTCTATTGAACTAAGACTACCTAGAAAACATGGAATTTTGAAACTTCCTGGATCTGATAATTTTTCTGGTATCTTATTCAACAGCACTGCAGAACAATTAGCATTCATTGTAACAGTCGAGAGTTCTTCCATTTTCTTTCTATTTGTGATTATATCTTTCAGAAATTTAGCATATCTTGGCATTCCTGAAATCACATCAATGAAAGGAAGATTGACATTTATTTGTTTAAACATATTCAAAAATTTGGATTGCTCGGCTTCAATCTTTCTTTTCTCATTTTACTTGGGTAAGGAAGCGGTGGTTGGTATGGTTTAACATAAGGTTTTACCTTAACTGTGTTCTCTTCATTAACCTTTTTAACTACCAGTTCTGTTTCCTTCTCTTGTTCAGGCTGTGGTGCCTGTGGAGTGGGAATAGAGTCATCAGAAATTACAGGTATTTCAGGTTGTTTAAGTGAAATACCACTTCTTGTGGTAATAGCTTTAGCTGATTCATTCCGGGGGTTAGCATTTGTATCACTAGGTAGACTTTCCGATTTTCTTTCACCTATCAACCTTGCTAGGTTGCTTACTTCTTGTTCTAGATTTTGGATTGAAGCTTGTTGATTTCTAAATGCTTGAGCATTTTGTTCATTAGTTTGTTTCTGAGATGTGAAAAATTACGTTTGAGATTCAACTAGCTTCGACATCATTTCTTCTAAATTTGGCTTTTTATCATCGGTTTGTGGTGGTTTAATTGGAAAAATAGGCCTTTGCTGATTGTAAGTATTATTATATACTTGTTGATTGCTAGGACCTTGTTGATTGTGGTATGGAACATTTCGGTTATAATTCTGATTTTGATTGTAGATTGGTCTTGGCAGTTGATAATTATTCTGATAATTATTTCCAGGCCTTTGGTTCATGTATGAAACATTCTCTCTTTGTTCCATTATTTGTTCAATACTGAGACAACCTTTTGTCAAATGTGGTCCTCCACACTGCTCACAACTAATTTGTATTGAGTGAATATCTTTAGTCATCTTTTCCAATCGTCTTTCGACAGCATCTATCTTTGCGGAAATGGAATCAAAGTCATGGCTAGAATCGGCTCTAGCCGCTTTAGATGATCTAACGATATCTTTTTCTTGGTGCCACTCATGTGAGTGGGAAGCAGTGTTATCAATAATTTTGTAAGCTTAAGTTGCGGTATTCTTCATAATGGAACCACCAGCTGCTATGTCGATGTCTTTTCGTGTAGTGATGTCGCATCATTAGTAGAATATTTGTACTATTTAATAAGTGTCTAAACCATGTTGCAGACATCCTCTTAATAACTTTCCAAATCTTGTCCATGCCTCATATAGAGTTACATTTAGCTTTTGCATGAACGTAACAATTTCTCCTTGAAGTCTCACGGCTTTAGATGCCAGAAAGAATTGTTTAAGAAATTTTTCAACTAAGACATCCCATGTATCAATCGCCCCTACAGGTAACGATTCTAACCAATTTTTGGCTTCTCCCTTTAAAGTCCAGGGAAATAACATGAGATAGATCTGTTCATCCTCCACTTCTCGGATTTTAAATAAAGTACAGATCCTATTAAAGGTATTAAGATGTTCATTTGGATCTTCCTTCTGCGCACCACTAAATTGGTATTGATTAGTTACCATGTGTAGGATTTGTCCTTTGATTTCATAATCTGGTGCATTAATTTCTGGTTGAGTAATTGCATGACCTTGGCCAGTGCGTTTAGCTCTCATTCGGTCTTCCATACTTAGAGGTTCCAGATTTTCCATGATTGAATTTGTTGAATCTGAATCACTAGAGGATTCTGATTTAATGGTTTCTTCCTCGACAATCTCTGGATGAATGATTTGTGGTTCAGGAGGAATGATTAGTGGTTCAGGATCTATGAATTGTCCCTGAATATCCTCCGGATTCTCAATTGTGAGATCGGGTTCAAAAAATGGATTATCGGAAATTTGAATTGGAGTACTTGGTCGACTTGATGACGATTCTAAAGAAAAATCAACGGCGACAATATTTGCTAGATGTCTTGATCGAGTTACAGGTGGTGAACGTATGAAAGGTGGTGAACGTTTTACTCGGTGCATTCACTGAATATCATATTAGTTATAAAAGATAAAAATTATATAAGTTATCAAATTAATAGACTTTTCTAATTTTGTCCACGTTTCGAATAGCCAATAGATGCAGCAGGTAGCCAGGACCCTTTAAATCGAAAGCCCACAACTCGCCACTAACAAATCCAACTATTACTACGAACCAGAAAATTTTGGATGTCTATCAATTTAACCGCTTAAAATAATTTTTCGTTTTGAAATTTTAGAGAAGAAATAGAAAATTCTATGTCCTAAAAACTAGAGCGTCGAGAAATAAGAAAGAAAAAGAGCGCGTCGAAAAATGTCGAAAAATAAAAGGTCGAAAAATTAAGCGTCGAAAAACAATAAAATGCAGCGTCGAAACTTAAAAGTCTAAAAACTAAAAATTAAAAGTTGCGTCTAAAGGTATTAAAGCTTAAAAGGAATTCTATATCCAAAAAGGCAATAACTTAAAAAGTACCAAAATTTTAAATTCTAAAGCAATGAGCGACGTCGTAAAATTCTAAAGCGTCTAAGTCTTAATCTAAAGACAAAGCACTTAAGGGGTTTTACGGCAAAGCCTAAAAATTTAGAAATAAAAATAACTACGGCAAAATACTAAGTTTAAAACTAAGTACGAACGATAAAAATACAAATATTACGAATAAACGATTAAAATATACAATTTATAAAAAGAAATAAAAAGTAATAAAATTACAATTTTATAAAAATATTATTTTTATATTATTATTTTATAAAAGTATTAATTTTATAAATAATAAAACTAATTGAAACTTAAAAATACAAAATAAACTAAACTAAAACTTAATTATTAAATAACTACACCCTAATTAGGGTTTAATAATAATAATAATTATTAATACTCCATAATTAATGTTGTACTGATGTTAAAGCTAGGGGGTATAAAATCTATTAAATTTTACAAGAAAAAATACTATTAAATACGATACAATTTTACACAAGATATTTATTTATTTATAGAATGGATATACTTAAACCTTGCTACAACACTTATAGGCAGTGTACCTAATCGTACAGTAGTGTAGTTTTTAGTAGGTCCGGTTCGTTCCGCAGGGAAAAATCTTTAAACAAATCTTAACGCTATATTAGTTTTAATTTATCAAAATACAAATATATATATATAAGTATTAATATTATTATAAAGGGAGGTTTTTACCGTTTAATGACCGGTTTGTCGATTTTAAAAACTTTAGTCGCAGTTAAAACCTAATGTAAAATATTAAATAAATAAAAGACTTAATTTAAAGCGTAAAATAAATAACGATAATGAAATTGCAAAAAGTGCGATAAAATAAACTTGCGATAATTAAAAAATGCGATAATTAAAAGTGTAATTTAATACAATAACAATAAATAAAAGTGCGATAATTAGAAGTGCAATTAAATATAAAAATAAAGGAAATTAAATATGAAATAAAAGAATTATGCTTATTTAAACTTCCGTAATCATGATGTTTGACGTGTTGATTTTAGTTTCATGCCCATAGGTTAATTGTCCTTTGTCCTGGATTATTTAATATGTCCATACGGATTTGTCCATAATAGTCCATCAGTCATAAATATAAAAAGCGAAAGCCTTCGTCAAATTATTCTTATTCCCGAAGTCAAATATTCCAACTAATTGGGGATTCGAATTGTAACAAGGTTTTAATACTTTGTTTAATGAATACACCAGGTTATCGACTGCGTGTAAACCAAGGTTTTACTACTTTGTTAACAATTACACCAATTACCCTTGAATGTAATTCACCCCTGTTTCAACAAGTCTATTAACTATTAATCCAGTTTCGTGTCCGGTAAAATGAATAATTATTGGTATTTATAGATACCCGGCCACCGTACCCAGTCAAGCGTATGTGGTTATATATAAATACGTCGAATTATAAGTTTGTATATTAAATTAACAAGGTATTGTTTAGTTAATATAAAACCCATTAATAGCCCATAGTCTAATTTCCACAAGTGTCGTTCTTTTATCCAAACCCCAATTATGGTACAAAGCCCAATTACTCAATTTTAATATTTTTAGCCCAACATCATGATTACTTCGGTATTAAATAAGCATAATAATAACTTAGCTACGAGACATTAATGAAAATAATATAAACATAACTTACAATAATTAAAAATAGCGTAGCGTTACACGGACAGAATTTCGACTTACACCCTTACAACATTCGCTAACATACCCTTATTATTAGAAATTTAAAATTAAAATTAAAATTAAAATTAAAATATAAATATAAATATTTACGTATACATATTTAGAGAGAGATAGATTTTAGGATATTTTTTAACGATCAGAATGCGCGAGCTTTATAGGCTGTTTCAGTTTTTGGGGCTCCGCGACTCGCGTAATTTTTTCACTACAAACTCCGCAACTCGCGGAGTTCGTATTTCCAGCTCACACAGCCTTGGCTCCTAGCTTGCCGACGGTTTATAATATATTATATAATATATAAATAATTATAAGAATTATTTAAATATTATATTATATTTATGTGCATAGTTGACTTGTAATTTTTAGTCCGTTGCGTCGAGCGTTGAGAGTTGACTCTGGTCCTGGTTCCGGATTTTCGAACGTCCTTGCGTACAATTTAATATCTTGTACTTTGCGTTTTGAATCTTGTACTCTTGTAATTTCGAGACGTTTCTTATCAATAATTGGAACCTCTTTGATTGTATTTTGTACTTTTGAGCTTTTTGGTCGTTTGCGTCTTCAATTCATCGAATCTGTCTTTTGTCTTCACCTTTTATTATTTAAACGAATATCACTTGTAAATAGGACAATTGCAACTAAAAGCTTGTCTTTCTTGAGGAATAATGCTATGAAATATATGTTCGTTTTTAGCATTATCAAATATTCCCACACTTGAGCGTTGATTGTCCTCAAGCAATATAGTCTTGAAATACTAGAATCACTTCTTTATTCTTCACACTTTGTACATCAATGATTTCTATATGGCGGTATAAACAATGGTAGTAACGATGTGGTTTACAGTCCCACATGACTATAAAATTTAGATCCATTAAGGAAATTAGATCTTTATGAAAACATTTGATCTTTTGAAAATTAAATCTAGTTTTTATCCTAGATAAGTTTTCCGGAATAACCCTTCACCGGTGTTTGCAAAATATTTTTGTGGGTTTGGTGGGTTTCAGATTTGAAAGTTTTAGCTCAAAACTTGTGGTTTTGTGTCACCCACTTGCTAACCTTATATTGGGAAAGCAACACGTCCAGTATACTTGCTTCGTATATTACCTTTCGATAAACTACCGTCCGGTTGTAAAGGAAAGCGTTGAACAAGCAACTGTTAAGGCAATGTCCCCTGACATGCTTTTAATTATGGTCTATAACGTGTCGGACGCAATTACTATCCTTTGTAGGAGCAATAGTAAAGCTCACCCTTATAATTTTCCAGTCTGGCACAAGGTCCTGTCTTTGACCATACTATGCAACCACCGTTCTTACGGTTGACACCCGATTTGGTTCAAATGACCTAATGAATTCCAGGTGAATTCCTAGGATTTTACGTTCAATGGTAATGAACGCATTGAAAATGGGTTTTTAGAAAACAAATCGGTTTGTAATTTTGACCAAAATATTTTCTCGTTCAAGCTCGAGTTTAGATATCATTGAATTCCATGAGTTTGAATTCTCAATCTTTAAGGTCAATCTCAAGGATTGAGTAATATCAGTCTTAAAAGCTGATTTTTGATCTTTAAGGAGATTATCCTTTCTGGGGATCTGATTCATTAGTCTTATCAAGCTAATTTGCACGGTGCCCCCCCATTGTACGAGATAAATCCTTCTCATGGTTAGGATAAATCTGACCACTTGGCGACCCTGTTTTATGCTGAGGTCCGTGGATTTCCTGCTGATTTTAGTGATGACTTTTCTAGATTTTTCGTCAACCTACAGCTGGTCATGACCTAAATCAAAAAGCGCGTTTCTTTTTCGGAAGACTTTACTTCCTTTTAATGATGGAATTGATTCATCGTGTAGATCCATCTTTCTTACAGTAAATCGAGTAAAACTGTTTAGTTTAGTCCAAAGCAAAAGTATCTTTAATTATTTGTTACAGAAATATGTGACATATGTTTAAAATAACTTGGTAAATTTTCCCACACTTGGCTTTTATTTTCCTTTTTATTGTCCTCTATTCCATTTTAAATTAATTCTAACATTTTGGTTTGTTTCTCAATTTATGTCCTTTCCGAGGTAACAATAATTTCGGTGTTAACACCTAGTTTTATCGTTCATAAATATGTATAAACATGATTTTGAGTTCATTTAATTGAAAATTTTGAAAAATTTTACTAGAATTGGGTAGTCAGTATATAAGACTAGGGCTGTTCTTTATTATCAGAGAGCACTAGATTCTAATACAACTACTGTTTTACTAGTATTTCTAATGGTAACCAAGTGTATAAAGTAAAAATTTTAAAATCCGAAAGAATTTAACCCTTCCCACACTTAAGATCTTGCAATGCCCTCATTTGCAAGAAATCAGTAACAATTTAAATTATTGAGGGTGATTAGCGTAGAAAAATGATTAAATTTTACCAAAGTTTCCAAACATATTGTTGTTTGTGTTGAATGATAAATGGTGCACATCATTTGTTCATTCCATCTTGTCGTTATTTCACATATATTTTGCATCTTGTCGTCAAAATTAGTTGCTTTTGCTGAACTTAATGCCAGTCTTTAAAAATGCGTTGTTTTACCCTGTTGTGTACATAAGATAAACTGCAAACATATATACATATTTTTGAAGTTTGGTATATTACCCTACATTCAAAAATTATTAAAATCTAATAATAAAAGTTAGAAAAAAAAAAAAAAAAAACTATTACAATATCAACATAAGTGTTAAATATAGTAACATTACAAAAACAAAATAAATAAAACTAAATAAACTAGGGTTGTTACTGATACCAGTAGGGGTTCCATGCATAACCGTATATGTTATAAAATGCTTCAGGTGGGTTATAAGTAGGATACGGTGGTTGCATCTCTATAGACCAGGGAGGGAATACGGGCATTGGAGTAGGAATATAGTTTTTACCTATATGTTGGCAATGAGCTATGATTTGGTTTTGATGAACTTGCCAATCTTCAAATACTCGATGTCTAGCATTTTCATATTCTTGTGAAGCTATAAACCTTTGCATTTCTGTCATTTCATTTCCCCCTCCCACATTACCTGGCTGTTGATTTCTTTCAACCTGTGGATGTCTACCATTATATCGTACTGCGGCGTTATTTCGCCTCTTCAAAACTTTAGCACCATGATATACATTTAAATCAATTGTATCGTGGGGTTCTGGTTCTTCGATTAATAATCCCCCCCCCCCCCGACGACTTATATCCACATCGAGATACTCCGCAATTAATGTAATAAATATACCACCTCCTATTATACTGTGCGGTCTCATCCCCCTAACCATAGCTGATAAATAATAACCCACACAATAAGGTATACTTATAGCGCTTTGTGGGTCTCGAATACACATATGGTAAAATAAATCTTGCTCATTTACCTTTTCCTTATTTTTACCTCGCTGTGTAATCGAGTTCGCTAGAAACCTATGAATTACTCTTAATTCAGCTCTATCAATATCAAGATAAGAGTAATTTCCCCTTTTAAATCGGTGATGGCTAGTCATTTGACTCCATACACCATGCGTATTAAAACTTTCGTCTATCCTCCTACCATTTAATATCAACCCTCGACAATCGGCAGATGCTAGCTCCTCAGGCGTATATATACGTAAGGCCTGAGCCATGTCTAGTAGAGACATGTGGCGCATCGAACCTCCTAACAAAAATCTAATAAAAGATCGATCGGTTAAACTAGCTACCCGATCATTTATTTCTATACTACACAATAATTCTTCACACCATACTTTATATACAGGTCTACGCATGTTGAATAATCGTACCCAATCGTTAAAAGTAGAATTACCATACCTCTGAGTAAGTAATTCCCTAATTGGCTCGGCCAATTCTATGGCTTCTAATGGTCCCCATTCTATTACCCTAGGTACTTCAACAACTTTAGAATGAAGAGTATGCAAGTCCCTTTGGTATTTTGGATAATCTATCCAACATCTGTCTAATCTCAAGTTCGGGTGCAAATTTTCCACGTGCATATCTGAAAATGTCATAACTGGATGAGGTATATCTTGTTTGTAATGGTTATCAACATCCTGTTGTTCCGCATTCTCAGGAGGATCATTGCGAGCTTGGGATGAAGATTCACCCCTTTCAGTCTGCAAAACACATCAAACACAATTTTTGTGCATCCAAATATGCATTTGTGTCAGCAAAATCATCAACCAAAATAATTACAATGACATGTTCAATTTATATCAAACTTATGCTCATTTTCATATTTTTATCAAATCTACACTTTTTCAAATAAGCATATACGAAAATTTTCGCCTAGTTCATAAGCATTCAACTCATATAACATGTCAAAATAATCATTATTAGCAATTAAACAAGTTTCAAATGGCATTATCTCTCAAAAATCAAGTTCATGAATTTTAGAATTGAAAAAGTCCACTTTAATTCTCAAAAACCATGTTTAGGCTCAAAGTTTGGATCATTTAACTACCTAAACATGTTACACTACTTAATTTAGCAACAATTCATGACAAAAATCGGCCATAACCTGTTTATATCAAAAAGCCCCAAATTGCTCAAGAACACAAACCCTAGATTACTCAAAATTTGAAGTTTAAGGCTTCTAATCATGTTAAATAGCATCAATCTAGGTTATACAAGCATAATACATAAGCAATTTAAGCATAATTACACTAAAAAGCATCAAAATCGAATTGGGTATAAAATTGCTCAAGAACACTAAAATTTCGGATTAAAGGGTGTTTTGGTGTAGAAATTTACCGTTTTTCTTGAGTAATTCCTTGATAGCATCCTTCTCAACATGATTTTAGTAAAAAATGTGATGATTTTTGATGAAAAAATTCAATTTTTGTGTGTATTTTTCGAGTTTTTTCGCAGTTATTTTGGGTGTGGGTGGTGTGGACTGATCTGTTTCCAGCATTTTATTTTTTTTCTGTATTTTTCAAACTCCGCGACTTACGGTGTTTGCCTCTTTCAAACTCCGCAAGTCGCGGAGTTTGACCCTTTTTTTTTAATAAAAATCTTTAACTTATAAAACAATTAAGTAATTAATTTTAAAATTTTGTTTCCTTTGTTATTTAGGACGAGGTCGTTTCGGATCGATGTCCTAGTCCGTCCCTCGACAAAATTTTAAAATTTGTCTTTTTAAAGCGCGATTTTAAAAGCAAAGATTTTTGGGTTTTTTTTTTTATAATGTTTTTGGCATACTTTAATTCAATAAGATTAAAAATAATGATAATAAAAGTTCTCGTCCCTCCCTTGGGTAAAGTAATTTCGGTTCAACGACCTAGTCTTCAACTCACGACAAATTTTTTTTAAAAATCATATTTTTAACTTAGCGAAATAAAGTAAATTTTTGTTTTTATAATCACACCAAACTTAAATTAAAAATTCATATTATAAATTCACACCAAACTTAAATTTAAAATGCATAAAATTCAAAATTAATATTAAAAATTCACACCAAACTTAAATTAAATTTTGTTTTTATATATACAAACTTATATTAAAAATATTAATTTTTTCAAATATTTACAATTTTAAATATATATTAATTTTAAAAACATGGTAAAAATAAAATTAAAAATTTTTTTGGCTTTTATCCCACTTTAATTAATCAAATATTATCAAAAATATACGTCCCTCTTTTCGGTAAAGTAATTTCGGTTCCATGACCTAATTTAACTCATGAAAAATTTTTGAAATATTTTTGGTTGATTGATTAAAGATATTTATACCTTAAGAATAAACATTAAATTTCGCAGTGATGTAATAAATTTTTATATGATATCAACAATTTCGGTCGTAAGACCTAATATCATCGAATACCAATTTAATACTTTATAGCGAACAAATTAGTGTTTATTATCAAAAGGTTAAAAATAAAAAATAAAAACTGTACATACTTACCTGTGAAATAGTATTCTTAGTGATATGCTCTAGCCCACTCATAAGATAGTCGGACTAATTGATTTTCCATAGCTACATAGGCGTAACCTCAAGCATTTAATGTTTTTTCTTCTAAACATATGAACGGTCCATATCTGCATAAAGTAACAAATTCGGTGTTTGAATAGGTTTGATTATTTGAACATTTACCTTCGTGTGACCATTTTCCGCATTTGTGTCATTTTTCAAGGTGTCGTGCACTTCTTTTCGCTGCGGATTTTGATTTTCCTTTACCAAATTGTAACTTATTATCTTCGCATCTGGATTCCTTTCTTACTCCGTCCAATTTACCTCTGATTAATGATACTATTTCACTCGGAAGTGTGTCATTATTACGTTTAGTGATCAAAGCGTGTAGCATTAGACCATGGTTTAGTTCACAGGAAGTCTTCATTTCGTAAAAACCTAAAAAAATAAAAATTCAGAATGGGGGGAGAAGACTAGTTCTTTAGGGTCTGCTAGGGAAAGACCATTCGGGTTCCATTTTCGAGAACTACACGAAAACAGAAAATCTAACTCTAACAGAAATACATATTATCTTTAAAAGACTTGATTCTCCCCACACTTAGTTAGTTGTGGTATCGAAATTGTGATTAACTTCGTTGTCAACTTCCATCGGACCATGTATGTAATGTTTAACTCTGTGACCATTAACTTTAAATTCAATCCCATTTGAATTTATTAATTCTACTGTTCCGTATGGGAAAACTTTTTTGACTATGAATGGTCCAGACCATCTTGATTTCAATTTTCCAGGAAATAGCTTGAATCGTGAATTGAAAAGAAGAACTCTGTCTCCTTCTTTGAAATCTTTTGAACTTCTGATTCTTTTATCATGCCATTTCTTCGTTCTTTCCTTATAGATTAAGGAATTTTCATATGCTTCATGTCTTAATTCTTCTAATTCGTTTAATTGACTTAACCGTAGACGTCCGGCTTCATGTAAATCAAGATTACATGTCTTCAAAGCCCAAAATGCTTTGCGTTCAATTTCTACTGGAAGATGACATGATTTTCCGTAAACGAGTTTAAAAGGTGTGGTTCCAATTGGAGTTTTGTAGGCTGTTCTAAAAGCCCAGAGTGCATCCTCCAACTTAATGGACCATTCCTTTGGATTTGATCCTACGGTTTTCTCTAGAATACGTTTTAATGCTCGGTTGGTATTTTCAACTTGTCCACTTGTTTGTGGATGATATGTGGTGGAGATTTTATGAGTTACTCCATATCTTTTAAGAACTTTCTCAAGTTGATTATTACAGAAATGAGTTCCCCGATCACTTATCAAAGCTTTCGGTGTTCCAAACCTTGCAAAAAGACGTTTTAAAAAGTTGACTACAACTCGTGCATCGTTAGTTGGGAGAGCTTGTGCTTCCGCCCAATTAGATACATAATCAATGGCAACGAGAATATAGAGATTATTATGAGATTTTGGAAATGGACCCATAAAGTCAATACCCCAAATGTCAAATACTTCACATACTTGAATGACATTTTGTGGCATTTCATCACGTCGACTTATTTTTCCGGCCCTTTGACAAGCATTTCATCACTTCGTTGTAGTATAGTGGTAAGTATTCCCGCCTGTCACGCGGGTGACCCGGGTTCGAGCCCCGGCAGCGACGCCAAAAATACTTGATGTTAAAGCTAGGGGTATAAAATCTATTAAATTTTACAAGAAAAAATACTATTAAATACGATACAATTTTACACAAGATATTTATTTATTTATAGAATGGATATACTTAAACCTTGCTACAACACTTATAGGCAGTGTACCTAATCGTACAGCAGTGTAGTTTTTAGTAAGTCCGGTTCGTTCCACAGGGAAAAATCTTTAAACAAAGCTTAACGCTATATTAGTTTTAATTTATCAAAATACAAATATATATATATATATATATATATATATAAGTAATAATATTATTATAAAGGGGGGTTTTTACCGTTTAATGACCGGTTTGTCGATTTTAAAAACTTTAGTCACAGTTAAAACCTAATGTAAAATATTAAATAAATAAAAGACTTAATTTAAAGCGTAAAATAAATAACGATAATGAAATTGCAAAAAGTGCGATAAAATAAACTTGCGATAATTAAAAAATGCGATAATTAAAAGTGCAATTTAATACAATAACAATAAATAAAAGTGCGATAATTAGAAGTGCAATTAAATATAAAAATAAAGGAAATTAAATATGAAATAAAAGAATTATGCTTATTTAAACTTCCGTAATCATGATGTTTGACGTGTTGATTTTAGTTTCATGCCCATGGGTTAATTGTCCTTTGTCCTGGATTATTTAATATGTCCATACGGATTTATCCATAATAGTCCATCAGTCATAAATATAAAGAGCGAAAGCCTTCGTCAAATTATTCTTATTCCCGAAGTCAAATATTCCAACTAATTGGGGATTCGAATTGTAACAAGGTTTTAATACTTTGTTTAATGAATACACCAGGTTATCGACTGCGTGTAAACCAAGGTTTTACTACTTTGTTAACAATTACACCAATTACCCTTGAATGTAATTCACCCCAGATTCAACAAGTCTATTAACTATTAATCCAGTTCCGTGTCCGGTAAAATGAATAATTATTGGTATTTATAGATATCCCGCCCACTGTACCCAGTCAAGCGTATGTGGTTATATATAAATACGTCGAATTATAAGTTTGTATATTAAATTAACAAGGTATTGTTTAGTTAATATAAAACCCATTAATAGCCCATAGTCTAATTTCTACAAATGTCGTTCTTTTATCCAAACCCCAATTATGGTACAAAGCCCAATTACCCAATTTTAATATTTTTAGCCCAACATCATGATTACTTCGGTATTAAATAAGCATAATAACGGCTTACCTACGAGACATTAATGAAAATAATATAAACATAACTTACAATGATTAAAAATAGCGTAGCGTTACACGGACAGAATTTCGACTTACACCCTTACAACATTCGCTAACATACCCTTATTATTAGAAATTTAAAATAAAAATTAAAATATAAATATAAATATTTACGTATACATATATAGAGAGAGAGAGAGAGAGAGATTTTAGGATATTTTTTAACGATCAGAATGCGCGAGCTTTATAGGCTGTTTCAGTTTTTGGGGCTCCGCGACTCGCGTAATTTTTTCACTACAAACTCCGCAACTCGCGAAGTTCGTATTTCCAGCTCACACAGCCTTGGCTCCTAGCTTGCCGACGGTTTATAATATATTATATAATATATAAATAATTATAAGAATTATTTAAATATTATATTATATTTATGTGCATAGTTGACTTGTAATTTTTAGTCCGTTGCGTCGAGCGTTGAGAGTTGACTCTGGTCCCGGTTCCGGATTTTCGAACGTCCTTGCGTACAATTTAATATCTTGTACTTTGCGTTTTGAATCTTGTACTCTTGTAATTTCGAGACGTTTCTTATCAATAATTGGAACCTCTTTGATTGTATTTTGTACTTTTGAGCTTTTTGGTCGTTTGCGTCTTCAATTCGTCGAATCTGTCTTTTGTCTTCACCTTTTTATTATTTAAACGAATATCACTTGTAAATAGGACACTTGCAACTAAAAGTTTGTCTTTCTTGAGGAATAATGCTATGAAATATAAGTTCGTTTTTAGCATTATCATGTACTATGATTAATCCTGGCGTGTCAGATAGAGCCACGCGATCGCATGGGTTTTAAGGCCTGGGCTCATGCGATCGCATGAGCTTCAGGTTCAGTTCAATTGCAGGCCAAAAATTGCAGGTTCAATCATTTTTTATTCTTTTTTTTTTTTACTTTGATTTTTTTTTACAAAATTTAAAATAAGTAATTAAAATACACTTATATTTTTAAGATCTAAAAAAAATACTTTTATACTTTATAAAATATATATTTTCGTTTTACTCTTTTTTTTATGTTTTAAATTTTTATTTTTAATATTTAAAACGTATTATTATGACAATAAATTGAAACTTAATAAAAAAAATTTATAGCGTTTCGATTTCGGCGTTGTTGAAGTTCTCCGGCAGCGGCGCCAAAAATACTTGATGTGTGCAGAGGTGTATACGAAATAGTTATATTTTTACTACGAAATACTATTAAATACGATACAATTTTACACAAGTTATTTATTTATAGAGTGGATATACCTAAACCTTACTACAACACTTATAGGCAGATTACCTAATCGTAGAGTAGTGTAGTTTTTAGTAAGTCCGGTTCGTTCCGCAGGGATACAGTAAACAAGTTTAACGCTATAATTATTTTAACCTATATATATAAAAGTAGTAATAATTATTATAAAAGGGGGGTTTTACCGTTTATTGACCGGTTTGTCGATTTTAAAACTTAAGTCACAATTAAAACCTAATGTAAAATATTAAAAATAAATACAACTTAATTTAAAGTGTAAAGTAAATAACGATAAATAAAATGACGATAAATAAAATTGCGATAATTAAAAAGTACGATAATTAAAAGTGCGATAAGATATAAAATAAAGGAATTATGCTTATTTAAACTTTCGTAATCATGATGTTTGACGTGTTGATTTTAATTTATTACCATGGGTTAATTGTCCTTTGTCCTGGATTATTCTATATGTCCATCTGGTTTTTGTTCATAACAGTCCATCAGTCATAAATATAAAGTGCAAGTGTCCTCGTCAAATTATTCTTATATCCGTAGTCAAATATTCCAACTAATTGGGGACTTAAACTGTAAGAAGGTCTCAATACTTTGTTTAATAATTACACCAGGATATCGACTGCGTGTAACCCAAGGTTTTAATACTTTGTTAACAATTACGCCAAGTGTCCTTGTACATAATTCACCCCTGTTTTAATGAGTCCATTGACTATTAATCCATTCCCGTGTCCGGTCAAATGAACGATTATTAGTATTTATAAATATTCCGCCCATCGTGTCCGATCGAGTGTATATGGTTATTTATAATTACGTCCAATTGTAAATCTCTATATTAAATTAACAAACTATCATTCAATTAAACAAATATAAAGTCCATTAATAGTCCATAGTCCAATTTCTACAAGTGTCGGTCTTTTGTCCAAACCCCAATTATGGTACAAAGCCCAATAACCCCGTCTTTAATATTTAGCCCAACATCATGATTACTTTGATTTAAATAAGCATAATAATAACTTAGCTACGAGACAATAATTTAAAAAGGTTGAACATAACTTACAATGAGTATTAATAGCGTAGCGTTACACGGACAGAATTTCGACTTACAAACTTAAAACATTCGCCACTATAACCTTATTATTATTAATCTTAAATTAAAATTAAAATTAAAATTAAAATTAAAATATAAATATAAATATAAATATAAATTGAGAAGAGTGAGAGATAGATAAAGGAGTACATAAATCGGCCGAAAACATTGCAATTTATAGAATGTGAACTGCTACAGTGATCCATGCGATCGCATGGCTTTTGTGCTTCCTGGCCATGCGATCGCATGGCCCCCTGGGACAGCTCACATTCGCTTGTTTTCTTGTTGCCGACGGTTTTATTAAATATATATAATATATATATAATTTTAAGAATTATTTATATATTATATTATATTTATGTGCATAGTTGACTTGTAATTTTCGCTCCGTTGCGTCACGCGTTGAAAGTTGGTTCATGTCCCGGTTTCGGATTTTTGAACGTCCTTGTGTACTATTTAATATCTTGTACTTTGCATTTTGCGGCTCGTACTCTTGTAACTTTTAGACGTTTCTTATCAATAAATTGAACCACTTGAATTGTACTTTGTACTTTTTAGCGTTTTGGTCGTTTGCGTCTTCAAATCGTCGAATCTGTCTTTTGTCTTCACCTTTTATTATTTAAACGAATATCACTTGTAAATAGAACAATTGCAACTAAAAGCTTGTCTTTCTTTAGGGATAATGCTATGAAATATATGTTCGTTTTTAGCATTATCAACACCGTTACACTAGGGCGGTAAAAATTTTGGGCGGGAAACATTTGTGCGGGAAACAACTTTCCTTTTTTTGGAGCCATTTTTTTCGGTACAATAATTGGATCATATCTTTCCGGACGACATTGGGTCGTCCGGGAAAACTTTGTGGATCTACTTAAAGAGTAGCCATACACACTCTTTTCATCCATATCCACCCATTCAAGTCTCTCTATCTCTATCTCTACAATCACACTATGAATCAACCAACAAATAATAGACCTATTAGTGAAGGTCGACAAGTCAGACTACAAGATTTTCTAGAGATCGATCGTGAATTCAGATAATGGGTTGGCTTCCTTTCCTTTTGCTTGATAAGTTTTTTTTCCTGCTCCCGTGCATCAATTCTATTCCAACTTTGAATTCACTAATGAACAATTGGTGAGGTTTCAAATCTATGACAGACAACACGAATATACTCTTGAACAATTTGGTATGCTATTGGGTGTACCATTTGAAGGTAAAAATATCTATTTTCCCAGTGAAGACCTCGAAACTCTTCCTCAGGATATTCCAAAATATGGCATGTCCATACTTGTGTGTCGTATTGTGGTTCCATTCAGAACCATATAACGTTCAGGCATCCTTGACGAATACCTTCGTCCGGGAAATATTGCTATAAGAAATGCACTTATTAGGAGTAACATGTACCACCGCGAACCAAACGTCACTCGATTGTCAATGACCGAAGCATGTCTTCACTGGTGCATAACTCACAACATCCAAGTAAATATTGCTCATTTGGTCGCTTCCCGAATGAATCAACTTCGTTATGCAGAAACAAGACCTCATCTTCCGTACGGAGCATTTCTGAACCGTCTATTTACTAGTATTGGTGCGGTTGAAGGTCTGGTGGGACGACGTCCGATAACCACGTTACCTATCGACCGGTCCTTCATTTCTGAAACATCGGCAGCATCGAGCTCAGGTTCTGAAAGTTCGTCCACTAAATCGGATGCTCGTAGTCATCCTCGTCGTCGTTATTAGTGTGTTTCAATACCAGTAACTTTGTAGTCGTGTGCTTGAAGTGTGTTTAATTCAGTAAGTGTGTTTAAATTTAGTAAGTGTGTTTAATTTTAGTCGTGTGCTTGAAGGATATGTAGGACGACGTCTGATAACTAAGTGTGTTTATTCCAGTAAATGTGTCTAATTCAGTAAGTGTGTTTAATTCAGTAAGTGTGTTTAAATTCGGTAACTTTGTATTATATTAATTTAATGTTTGTCGTTTGTTGTGTTTAATTCAAAAAAAATTCGTTTGTCTACTTAAATATTGCTCTTTATATATAATAACCGATTTATCTACTTAAAATCCGTTTTCATTCAAAACAAATGACAACAACAAAATAATTTCATTCAACAGAACTAATACAACCGATACAAATACAAACAATACAAATACAAACGAGACACAAATACAAACGATACATATACAAACGATACACAAATACAAACGATACAAATAATACCCAAGTTAACTAACTAACTTAACGGAAAGTTAAAAAAGTGTTTTCGTCTTCCAAAACCAAATAAAGAGAAATGCGATCAGAACGCCAACTTAGGGTTTCTTTTATACCGTTCCACTGATCGTCGGTACGGAGATATGTGGCGGACAATTCCGGAACACAGTCATCTTCATAAAACAAGACTTCCGTGTGTTCGAACGGAACATTTTCTTTCAAAAAGGTTAAAAGCTCATCTAAACCAACGTCGCGAACGTCAATGTTTTTGAACGTAGCTTTTGAACCACGCGTATAATCGTAAACTTTCATTTCATTACGGAATTCACTTCCGTAATACACTTCGATTGAGACAATCATCGGCGAAAGGGTCACAATTTTGAGTTTGAAAGTGTGATAGTGCATTTTAAGTGTTGGATGTGTGTTAGATATGTGTTCAATATGTGTAGAGGATGAAGTATAAGTAGGCAAATCGACAGGTCGTCCCAAAATGTATTTCCAGACGACTTTTCGTCCCCAAAGTAATCCCAGACGACTTATCGTCCGGGAAAAAAGCCCGCGAAAACTTTCTTTTTTTTGGAGCCATTTTTTTGGTACAATAATTGGGTCATACCTTTCCGGACGACATTGGGTCGTCCTGGAACAGATGGTCAAACATTCAGGAAAAAACAAACAGAAAAAGCAATAAATTTTGTCGGTTTGTGGCTTTTTGCGGACGACTTTAGTCGTCCGGAAAGGTCCTGTCCGGAAAAATCGTTTTTCTTGTAGTGATTACTGAATGCTACGTGAAAAAAATACAATTTTTATGTACTTTATTTCAACATGATTACTGAATGAATATATTACTAACTTCCAAAGAACAATATGGTTCCATACTAGATAGGTTTGATTGAGTATCTGGGTGATCAAGAAAATATTATGATCATATATTCTATCTTCTTGAATATGAATACATCATATCATATGTGATTAGTAATAGTAATTCAGTTAGCTGTGCTTCCCTAGACCAATTTCAATTTGTGTACAACGATTTTTGTAGTGTTGTTGTATTAGGGCTTCAGAAGTAGACACTGATGGCATGAAAGTTGGGGCACTCAATTTTGTTGTTGGAATTCGAGAAATTGGACATAGTAAGTTATTTTCTTTCACTTTTATGTATCATTTGTAAGAGTTTTACAATGTTTTTTATGTTAGTTGTCATAATTGATTTAAGTGTAAATCTAGCCTTTTGTTAGTTCTGTAGATCAGTTACAACTAACTGATATCATATTAAACTTCAAGTACATAGACATTGGAAATTACTACTACATTATTTTTCTATACTTTGACTAGGTCTGTGTCAATGAAAATACAGCCTATATTTCGACACTTACTTTCCGAAACAACTCTGCATGTGGCTATCTTGAAGTTGTCGATAATGAACTTCGCAGTTGTTTACTATGTTGAAGAACCTTACATTTATACAAACCTGTACAGGTATATTTACGTAGATATTTACATATAGACTTATATTCGTGAACTACATGGGTCAGCCTAGAAAATATATGCTTATAATGGTTACCAACTCATGTTTACTTTGTGTCAAAATTAGGCACAAACTCATTTTGGTCTACCAGATTGCAATGTTTAAATATTGATGTTCAAATTCAATATGAGATTTAATATTACTTCATGTTTTAATTTCTCAACAGGTACGGTATACATGATCAGTTATGATGAATGAATGGAAGAAAGTGTCTTTTTGTTTGTTGCCGGGTACTGCTTATGTATCCTTTTGTTTAACATTCAGGTCTATCAGTTTTTTACTAATGCATCTATAGCTTCACACCAACCGTGACAGACCATTCAGGTAGTGCAACATTCATATTCTTCTCATCAGCCGCTGGGTTGGCGGGGCCATGAAATAAAAGGGTTCTTTAGACTTTTTATATTGTGTCATTGGGTATTGTTGTTGTTGTGTATATTATGTTAATGAAATAATGAAATATTATGTTTATGAGATAATGAGATGTGTGAGATATGTTTATGAGATTTGTATAATATAAGACACGGTGTAACAAGTTAACTCTTATTTTCTATTGATGTGAGCTCTAATGATAGTATTGAAATACAATGAACTATAATGAACTACATGATTCACCATACTTATAAAGTGACGTTAGAAACCAATTTGAATAGGCTTTAATATATTGATACAATCGTTTACACTAATTAAAACAACTTTTATCTATAATCCCGCGAAATCGCGGGTTATAAACTAGTACAGTACAATAGTAGTGTAGTTGATTTACCAAATAAATTCATTCTTCGTCCCGTGGTTGATCACTTTTAACAATTTTGTTCGTACAATATTTTTTTTTTGCAATTTTTTATCCGAACTAGTTAATGTACCCATTTCTCGTGTTTTATGAAGACTATCTCCATTAATTCACGTAAAATGCTGATGCGTTGAAACAGTACCTTTATTTATGAACGGATTTGAGCGATTTTGTTACACGAATTGATTTATTGTATATGTGGTGTTTAATGAATTCAGGTTGATTTCACACATATAGGCAACTAGTCATATCCGAGTAATTTAGTTTGTTGGTAAATCCGGTTCGTTCCACAGGGAGACAGTGTTTAAATTATTTTTAATAGTCTTTGAAGTTAAACTTATGTAAAAGGGGTTTTGGATTAGGAATTTATATTTAGCATAACATAATAATAAAATATAACTATTTCTTATATTTAATTGAACTACTTATTAATTAAAATTACAAGATTTCATGATTTATAATTATTAACCTAAAAGTGAATTAATTGAAATTATACTAATTGTGATCTAAATAAGTTTATTACTAAATGATAATTAATAAAATAATAACTTTTAATAAAACTAATTGATTAGAATTTTGTTTTGAGCAATAAATTATAATACAAATTTATTTAAATTAACTAAATAATAAAATGAATTATAGGAAATTATAATAATTAAACTAATTATAAATTAATTACTTTAAAATAATAATAAAAGATTTAATTTAAAACTTAGAATTCAAATAAAATTCGTAACAGTGGTATAATTATACGTAAGCGTTTCGCGTACATGTATACGCGTTCCGCGTATAGTTGAGAATGTACTCGTTTCGTGTGATATATATACGATACGCGTAAGTTATATTTGATGTGACAAACAATACTGGTACAAATTCGAATATTTTGATATATATTTTTATTTTTTAGTGAATAATAATAATACGTAAATAATAATAATAATAATAAGTATTTTACAATATATAAATAAGTGGGAGTGTTTACTTAAATGTGTCACCTATAGATCCATGGATTGTTTTGAGTTTAAGCCCTATTAAAATGTTTTAGTATAGAACTTTATATTTTTCTTTCGAATAATTATAAAGTTATGACTAACTAAATTCAATCTAATTTTCATCGGATCTTATTTTAGATAGTTACTATTCCATAAGTATTTAAATTGAGACCCAACCCAGTTTTGACTTTCGCCAAAACCCAAATCATAACGGTTTCCCTTTTTACAATTTCACTATTATATGACTAGTGATATTACCCAAACCACCGAACTTTATTTCTAATTTAGTGTTAGTAAATTATTCATAAGTTCGTCTAGATCACTTTTAATGTTGAAGCTTAATTTATATAGATAAAAATAACTTTCGTTATTTGAATCTAATAAATTAAGTGACAAGGGTTAATTATCCAAGTACATAATAATGGTTCTTTTAATTAGGCTCAATATTAAAAATACTTAAGTTACATTTTAATTTTTACAAATGATAAACAATCCATTTCACTAGGGGCTCTACATCTAAGCAAACACTAGGGAAATTAGCTACTCATTATACTAAGGTAAACATGAAAATATAAATATACAAACATAATAATGACAATAAAAATTGATAACGATAATTTTAATAGGATATACTTACGAGAATCTTCACTTTCATTTACTTTAAACGGTAGAAAATTACAATAACAATACCCCTTTGCACTCGTACAATAATGCCCTTAATCACGAACAATACACCCTTAAATCTGAAACTATCCTAAAAATTGAATCTTGGAACTGAAATTAATACGGAGTACTTGGTAAAAATAAAAAGACTAATAAGTTGATGTAGTATCTCTCTGCCCTCTCTATCTGCGTAAGTGTATGTTTATTTTTTTGTGCCTTCTCAAAATATGTGTACCTCTGTATATATCCCCCATCCTTCACAATATATCCCGTATTTTATTAGAAGAATAGTAGGTGTACTTGAGTATACACCTCTTTTAATTATGTACAGCTGAAAAGAAACTGAAGTTGTAATATTAAACTGAAAAAGCGACCGTCCCATGTGAAAAGTTGAATCTGAATTGCCCATAAAATTACGTGTTTCGAGTAAGATATTACGCATTCCTCGTAGGAGCAGCAAATGTACGCATTCCGCGTACTTCTGTAAGCGATCCGCGTAAGAGTAAATATCAGTTTTTTTTAATTTTTTTTAATTTTATGTTTGATCTTTGTTCACCCCGTGTTGACGTATAATGACTTGGAACTTTCATTTGAAATCTTTTTCTTCGATCATCTTGGACTTTCATTCGGATAAACGTGATCTCGATATATATTTGGTTAAAACCCGTCGTTTATTATCATTTCTTCAAACTTTAAGCTCGCATTTACTTTTGCCGTTTTTCTCGTGAATTATGCATTTGAGTGTCTTCGTTTTGGTAAAAGCCGATGAAATATAAATGATATTGCGTCGAAATATATGTATGTTTAAAGCAATATCAAAATACCCCACACTTGAACGTTGCTTGTCCTCAAGCAATTAGATCTTCTAAATAGAATAGGAACATTACAAATTTTTCCATATCGAACATTAAATCACACAACACACGCTACACGAAATGAAACACACGCTATATGAAATAAGTTAGAAACACTACACAATATTTATTGGATCACACGCACACCACACGAAATGAAATTCTGGCAACAGAAACAAAGTTGAAACTCGTGATTAAGGTTTAAAAATTTGGATCCTTAGGGAAAATTGGACCTTGTGAAAACGTTTTATGATTTTATAAAATGTCATGCTAGTTTTTATACTAGATACGTTTTCCGGTTTTAACCTCAAATTCCGGTCGATGGTAACTGAAAACCGTAGTCTCAGTCGGCGATTAGCAAGCTATCCTCCCCCATAATTGAAGTATCATGGAACTTGAAACCGAATGTCCTAAAAATGGTTTTACACAATATAATTCATAAAATAGCATAAGTTTTAGAATAAAATTATATCATGTCCAAATATCATCGGTGAACCATGAGTTTGCACACCTCAATTTGTTATGGCATATGTATGTTGATCGCGTTCAAACATAGATGCGGTTGATCTTTACGGAGATCATCCATCTGGGGATTAGATTCATTAGTCTTAAAAGCTAATTTGCAATGTGCCCCCCCATTGTACGAGACAGATCCATCTCATGGTTAGGATAAGTCTGACCACCAAAAACCCTGTTTGATGCTGAGGTGAGGTGGATTTCCAACCGATGATAGAGATGACTTTTCAAGATTTTTCATCAACCTACAGCTGTTCTGGACTACATCTTCTAACATAAGTTAGCAAGTGTGTCATTTTGGAAGACTTTACTTCCTTAATGAGATATTCAGGTTTATACATTCCAAAGCAATGATATCTGCAATAAACTTCATAGAAACATGTGATAAATGGTTCTAAACATATGGGGTTTATAAATTCTGTTATATTTGGTTTTCTTTTATAGGTTTTAATCAAATAAACTTATTTATTTTTAATGTATGGAGACAATAATTTCGGTTTTTGACACCTAATCTTTTAATTGCTCGTTATTACCTTAAAAATTGATTAGTTATATTTGTTTAAAAATTTTAAAAATTTATAAAAACCACTAAATTATAAGTTCTCGAGAATTTATATACTCCCACCCCACACTTAAGATTATGTAATGCCCTCATTACATAAAATCAGATTAAATGTATAAATTTGAGAGGACAAAAAGTGTAAAAGTGTTTAGAACTTCATTTGTTAAGCAATTGGAGATTGTAAAATGCTTATTGTATGAACATATCCAATCCTTTTTATCACAATAATACTTTCGTGTTTCGCTATGTCGAATCTCATCATCGTAAGTACCTGTCAACAAATATGTCAATCACAAAGGAGATGGGGTTGTACTTTAGTAGTACAAAAATTTTACCCCACACTAAAAATTTTTGTATAAAATATATAAAAGTAAAAGTAAATTAACACACCATAAAAATTATTTTACAAAAACAAATACAAAATAAATTGTTCTAAAACTAAAAAGGAAACTAGAAAAATGACCACGCAGGGCCTCCCTGATCTTCCTGTTCCCGTTGCTGTTGCTGCCGCTGTTCATTTAGGCGTTGTTCCTCGTAAAAATGCCTATAGGCTTCCTGACTTGCAGCTAGGGCAGCGTTGGGGTCATAAGGTGGAGGTAGAGGGTCACCGTGTGCTTGCCATTGGGGGTATGAACGAAAGGCTGAGGGTGTGTAAGCTTGTGGGTTAGCTGCGTATAAATATGCCTGATGATGCGCCCACTCTAACTGTGCTCCCTGGCCCCTCTGATCGTAGCGGATGTTTTCTAGAATATTACCCTGATCTAATTGGGTTGCCCTTACATCCCCTAACTGTCGAGACAAACTAGTGTATTGGTCTTCTGATCTCCGTCCCCATGTTTCATATGAGTTTCTTATGTATAAACTCAATGAAATAAACGAATTTTGTAGCATATCAAAATAAGACATATCTGCATTAGACGAACTAGCCAGATCTGGCTGTCTGCTTCTCCTCCTAGTTTCCCTCGCGGGTTCCTCATCCTCCTCCATAGGAGTGGAAGCAACAACTTCCTGTCGTCTTAAACTAATTACCTCGCCCCTCACGTGTATAGCCTTTGCTGTCCTATACACCTCCAATCCTAAAGTTTTAACAGCTTGATCTACCGATTGGATTGGAGGTTCTGATTCACTCGGGTCGAGTCCGAACCAGTTTCCTAGACACGTGATGTAGTGACCCCCCGACATGTCACTTGTCCCTCTAGCCCCTTTACCAACATGGGCCAAAAAGTAAGTAACTCCATAGGGTATACTAACAAATGTATCCCTATCTCTGATCACATCTAAATACCAAAGGTCGATATAATTAATTTTATCTGTATTACTAAATGACCTTTGGTTTATTGTGTTCGCTATAAATTTATGAATTATTCTAAAGCGAACATCAGTGATCTTTAGGTATGATTCTTGGCCTGGCTCATATGTATTCCTTCGAGTAAAAGATTGCCAGACACTCGAAGAATCATAATTTCCTGTATATCTAGCCCCTGTAAAAATATACTCCCTAAAACCGGGAGCCAACTTCTCTTCAACGGTGTAAATCCCTAATGTGTCAGTCACGTTACTTAGGGACATACTTCTATCTACCTCACCCAGTCGAAATTGTAGAAAATTAGGGTCATTGATAGTTTTTGGGTGTAAACTCATTCTAATGGTAGAATAGAACTCTAAACACCATTCTCTATATATAGGGCTATTTAAGTTAAACAACCTCTCAAAATCATTAAAAATCAAAGTCATTCCAAATTCGTTTGTGAAACTTTGGTTTAAAATTCCCCTTATTTGTTCATCTAAGTTTACTGGGTGTCCTAAAGGAGCCCAATCCACAACGTATACTGGAGAGATGTTTCTATTGACCAGAGAAAGTAAGTCCTTAACCTTTTGTAATCGGTTAGGTAAATCATAAGGAAATCTCAGGTTCGGGTGCAGGTTCTGAAGTTGTTGTTCCATTTCCGGTGTTACTTGTTCTTCCCCTTGCTGTTGGTTTACAGCTCTCATTCTAAATAATCTCTGCATAACATTTTAAAACAAGAGAATCGTCCCAATTGGGTATGTTAATGTTAGCAAAGAATTCATCCTTGACATACAAGCTTGTTTCAACACCACAGGAACCAATATTTCAACAACAACTTACTTCTAAAAATTAAAAACAAACAACAATAAATCATAAATTCATAATCATAAATCAAGTTTCAAAAACAAAGTCTAATTCACAAGTGGAAACACGCAATTAGCTAAGCATATATAATCCAATTCAACACATTGCGTATATTCCAGCTCCTAATCATCATTACAATCCATACTTGATTCATGACAATTACAAAAAAAAAAATTTATCAAATTTAGACGAAAATTAAAATCACAAAATCAAACAATCAAACTTAAATTCAAAGGGTTCTACTACTATCAAAACATTTGAAAACATCTAATTAGACCCAAAATAAGACAAATCAATAGCAATTCCTCAATTTCCCCAATTTCTACAAACCCTAATTTTTCAATAATCAATTGAACATCAAATTTTCATGCTAATCGGATTTAATAACATACTACCAACATAACCATAGCAATAATCAAGCAAAATTTAACAATAACAAGCTCTAAATTCGAATTAAAGCTAAACAAATAAATAATGTAAAATTTGAAGAACAAGTGGTAAAATGGGTTTAGGACCCTTACCAATCTCGGCATGTTGATAGATGGAAGAATTGGGGGAGATTGAGAGTGTTAATTTAGTTTTTGGGTGTGATTTTTGGGGTTTTTGCTCTTTCTTCTCGTCACAGCAACAACAATAATATGAAGTGTGTGAAAAAAAGAAAACTGGTTCGACCAGATATCTGTTCTTGTTTTAAACTTTACGCGTTTCGCGTAGGGTTACGCGTTTCACGTAGATTTCGATTGTACGCGTTTCGCGTGGATAGCCACACGGTCCGCGTAAGTGTTCTGCCCCTTTTTTTTCAACTTTATAAGTAATTAAAATTTTAAAATATTTATTATAAATTTATATTTATTGCTACGGAAATTTTAGTTTATCATACCTAGTCTTTATCCGTTTATAAATTTTCAAATCAATTTATAAAATTTAATTTATTAAAAGTTAAAGTTTTTTTAAAATTTTACGAAAATAAAAAGAAAACAAAACATTCTATATTTTTTTTTTCAACTTTATAAGTACTTAAATTTCAAAATATCAATTTTAAATTTATATTTGTTGTAACGGAAATTTTGGTTGGTATACCTAGTCTTTATCCGTTTATAAATTTTAATTTCAATTTATAAAATTTAATACTTTAAAAGTTAAAGTTTTTAATATTTTACGAAAACAACTTAAAAACAAAACACTCTATTTTTTTGTTTTCTAAATTTTTAAATTAAAAGAAAATTAATATTTTAAAATTAAAAACAATTACATGAAAAATAAAAATTAAATGAATTTAAAATACACTCTAATTTTTTTATATATATAATTATATACTTTCAAACCAACTAATTTTCAAACTTAAAACTTTGTTTCCTATCAACTAGGTAGAGATAATCTCGGTTGTTACACCTATCATTACCCACGACAAAAGTTTACAAGTTATATATCTTTACGGTTATTGATAAAAAAGTATATTTTTAATAGTTTTAATTTTTCTTTTATTTTTGGTGGTTTACCATTTAAAAGATATATTATGAATCCAACAATTAATTTCGTGCAATTTGAAGAACGACAATTCAGTTGTTACACTTAACATTATCGTTTTCAATGAAAACAGGTTTAACTCAAGGTTTATCAATTTTAAATGGTAGTCCTTTTTAATAAAAACACACAACAAACAAATACAAACTAAACACACCAAAACATAAACACACAAAAATGCACAAACACACAATTGACGAGAA
The DNA here is from genome assembly GCF_046630445.1 of Rutidosis leptorrhynchoides. Taxonomy (NCBI): domain Eukaryota; kingdom Viridiplantae; phylum Streptophyta; class Magnoliopsida; order Asterales; family Asteraceae; genus Rutidosis; species Rutidosis leptorrhynchoides. The sequence goes on along the minus strand of NC_092342.1, from coordinate 288,095,624 downwards.
AAAGAATTAGATTGTGAAACCACGTTGACTTGCCTCGTAGGAGAGTCGTACCATTTCGGATGGTCCCTAAACAACTTGGTTCGTACTAAAACTCGAAAAATCACTTAAAAACAATCAATCCTAAAAAAAAAAAAAAACGAGACACGCGAATGGGACTATTTACAATTTGTGAAGTTTATTAGCGAGTCGTTCACGCGACTCCACCCCAATTTTAACTAACATCGGGGTGATAAACATCACCCTTATTTACTCCAATAGAATTGATGTGTGCGAGGTGTACTAGGAAATAGTTATATTTTTACTAGGAAATACTATTAAATACGATACAATTTTACACAAGTGATTTATTTATTTATAGAGTGGATATACCTAAATCTTGCTACAACACTTATAGGCAGTGTACCTAATCGTACAGTAGTGTAGTTTTTAGTAAGTCCGGTTCGTTCCACAGGGATCTTTAAACAAGCTTAACGCTATATTTTTAACTTATATTTGTAAAAATACAAAAATATATATAAGTAGTATTATTATTATAAAAGGGGGTTTTTACCGTTTAATGACCGGTTTGTCGATTTTAAAACTTTAGTCGCAGTTAAAACTTAATGTAAAATATTAAAAATAAATATAACTTAATTTAAAGCGTAAAGTAAATTACGATAATAAAAGTGCGATAAAATAAAATTGCGATAATTAAAGATTACGATAATTAAAAATGCAATTACATAAAATGACAATAAATAAAAGTGACATAATTAAAAGTGCAATTAAATATGAAATATAAAGAATTATGCTTATTTAAACTTCCGTAATCATGATGTTCAACGTGTTGTTTTTAGTTTATTCCCATGGGTTAATTGTCCTTTGTCCTGGATTATTCGATATGTCCATACGGATTTGTCCATAATAGTCCATCAGTCATAATCATAAAGTGCAAAAGTCTTCGTCAAATTATTCTTATTCCCGAAGTCAAATATTTCAACTAATTGGGGATTCAAATTGTAACAAGGTCTTAATACTTTGTTTAATGAATACACCAGGTTATCGACTGCGTGTAAACCAAGGTTTTACTACTTTGTTAACAATTACACCAATTACCCTTGAATGTAATCCACCCCTGTTTCAACAAGTCTATTAACTATTAATCCAGTTCCGTATCCGGTAAAATGAATAATTATTGGTATTTATAGATATCCCGCCCACCATACCCAATCAAGCATATGTGGTTATATATAAATACGTCAAATTATAAGTCTATATATTAAATTAACGAGGTATCATTTAGTTAATATAAAGTCCATTAATAGCCTATAGTCTAATTTCTACAAGTGTCGTTCTTTTGTTCAAACCCCAATTATGGTACAAAGCCCAATTACCCAATTTTAATATTTAGTCTAACATCACGATTACTTCGGCTTAAATAAGCATAATAATAACTTAGCTACGAGACATTAATGAAAATAATTTAAACATAACTTACAGTGATTTATTAATAGCGTAGTGTTACACGGACAGAATTTCGACTTACACCCTTACAACATTCGCTAACATACCCTTATTATTAGAATTAAAATTAAAATTAAAATTATAATATATATATATATATATATATATATATATATATATATATCTTTATGTATGATGAAAATAAAAAGAAGTGTAAAATATCGATCGAATGCGTTGCCTTTTATAGGCCCCATTTCAGTTTTGGTGTGCTCCGCGATCTCGAAGGGTTTCTCCTTCACATCTCCGAGATCGTGGAGTAGTGGATTACAGCTCATCCAAGTTTGGCTCCTAGCTTGCCGACGGATTTTTTTAATAAATAAATATAATATATATATAATTTTAAGAATTATTTATATATTATATTATATTTATATGCATAGTTGACTTGTAATTTTCGCTCCGTTACTTAGGTCCCGGTTCCGGATTTTCGAACGTCCTTGCGTACAATTTAATATCTTGTACTTTTCATTTTGTAACTTGCACTTTTGTCATTTCTAGACGCTTCTCATCAATAAATTGAACCTCTTGGATCGTACTTTGTACTTTTGAGCTTTTTGGTCGTTTGCGTCTTTAAATCGTCGAATCTGCCTTTTGTCTTCATCTTTTAATATTTAAATGAATATCACTTGTAAATAGAACAATTGCAACTAAAAGTTTGTCTTTCTTGAGGAATAATACTATGAATTATGTGTTCGTTTTTAGCATTATCAAATATTCCCACACTTGAGCGTTGCTTGTCCTCAAGCAATATAGTCTTGAAATAAAAATACTAGAATCACTTCTTTATTTTTCACACTTTGTACATCAGTGATTTCTATACGGTGATATGAACAATGATAGTAACATTGTGGTTTACAGTCCCACATGACTATGAAAATTTAGATCATTAAGTAAATTGGATCTTTATGAAAACATTTGATCTTTTTGAAAATTCAATCTAGCTTTTACCCTAGATAAGTTTTCCGGAATAACCCTTCACCGGTGTTTGCAAATTGTTTTTGTGGGTTTGGTGGGTTTCAGATTTGAAAATTTTAGCTCAAAATTTGCGGTTTTGTGTCACCCACTTGCTAACCTTGTATTGGGAAAGCAACACGTCCAGTATACTTGCTCTGTATATTACCTTTCGGTAAACTACCGTCCGGTTGTAAAGGAAAGCGTTGAACAAGCAACTGTTAAGGCAATGTCCCCTGACATGCTTTTAATTATGGTCTATAACGTGTCGGATGCAATTACTATCCTTTGTAGGAGCAATAGTAAAGCTCACCCTATAGTTTTTCGGTCTGGCACAAGGTCCTGTCTTCGACCATACTATGCAACCACCGTTCTTACGGTTGACACCCGATTTGGTTCAGGTGACCTAATGAATTCCAGGTGAATTTTCAGGATTTTATGTTCAATGGTAATGAACGCATTGAAAATGGGTTTTCAGAAAATAAATCGGTTTTATTTTTGATCAAAATATTTTGTCGTTCAAGCTCGAGTTTAGATATCATCGAATTCCATGAGTTTGTAATTCTCAATCTTTAAGGTCAATCTCAAGGATTGAGTAATATCAAGCTTAAAAGCTGATTTTTGATCTTTAAGGAGATTATCCTTTCTGGGGATCTGATTCATTAGTCTTATCAAGCTAATTTGCACGGCGCCGTCCCATTTTACGAGACAGATCCTCTCATGGTTAGGATAAGTCTGACCACTTGGCGACCCTGTTTGATGCTGAGGTCTGTGGATTTCCTGCTGATTTTAGAGATGACTTTTCTAGATTTTTCGTCAACTTACAGCTGGTCTGGACGACAACTTCATGACCTAAATCATAAAGTGCGTTTCTTTTTCGGAAGACTTTACTTCCTTTTAATGATGGAATTGATTCATCATGTAGATCCATCTTTCTTTCAAAAGTATTACAATAAATCGGGTAAAATGGTTAATTTTGTCCAAAACAAAAGTATCTTTGTACAAAATATGTGATATATGTTTTTTTAAAAACTTGGTAATTTTTCCCACACTTGGCTTTTATTTTCCTTTTTATTGTCCTCTATTCTATTTTAAATGAATTCTAACATTTTGGTTTGTTTCTCAATTTATGTCCTTTCCGAGGTAACAATAATTTCGGTATTTACACCTAGTTTTATCGTTCATAAATATGTATAAACATGATTTTGAATTCATTTAATTGAAAATTTTGAAAATTTTACTAGAATTGGGTAGTCAGTATATAAGACTAGGGCTGTTCTTTATCATCAGAGAGCACTAGATTCTAATACAACTACTGTGTTACTAGTATTTTTAATGGTAACCAAGTGTATAAGTTAAAATTTTAAAAATCCGAAAGAATTTAACCCCTTCCCACACTTAAGATCTTGCAATGCCCTCATTTGCAAGCAATCAGTAACAATTTAAATTATTGAGGGTGATTAGCGTAGAAAAATGATTAAATTTTACCAAATTTCCAAACATATTGGCGTTTGTTTGTTGAATGATAAATGGTGCACATCATTTGTTCATTCCGTTTGTTGTTTCATCACATTTATTTTGCATCTTGTCATCAAAATTAGTAGCTTTTGCTGAACTTAATGCCAGTATTTAAAAATGCATTATTTTACCCTATTGTGTACATAAGATAAACTGCAAACATATATACATATTTTTGAAGTTTGGTATATTACCCCACATTCAAAAATTATTAAAATATAATAATAAAAGTTAGAAAATTATAAAAACTAATACAATACCAACATAGGTATTAAATATAGCAACATTACAAATAAATAAGATAAATAAGACTAAGTAAACTAGGGTTGATTCTGAAACCAGTAGGGGTTCCATGGTTCATTGTATCTATCTTGATATGCTTGAAATGGGTCATAGGTACGAAAAGGTGGTCTCGTGTCCTCGGTCCACGGAGGAAAATGGACTGGCTCAGTAGGAATGTAGTTCCTACCTTGGGAGGCTAAATAGGCTTTGATATATTCTTGATGATATTGCCAAGCCTGATACTCTTGTTGCATAGCCCGTTGGTATTCAGTTTGGGACATTATTCTTTGTATATCGGTCATTTGGTTTCCTCCTCTCAGATTACCTTGTTGTTGACCTCTTTCTACCTGTGGACGATTCCCTTTATATGGAAGTGCAACATTATTTCTTTTCAACAAAACCTTTGCACCAGCATATACCCGCATATCAATCCGATCACGAGGAATGGGTACTTGTACTAACTCCCTTCCCCGAGTAATATCCACACCGAGGTACTCGGCAATTAAAGTCACAAAAATACCACCTCCTATAATACTATTGTTTGGCATTCCCTTTATCATATCCGACAAATAATAGCCCACACAATAAGGAATATTTACAAAGCTCTGTGGGTCTCTAATACACATCAGATAAAATAAATCATCTTCAGTCACTTTATCTTTATTTTTACCCCTTTATGTAATAGAGTTGGAAATGAATCTATAGATTACCCTAAGCTCAGCTCTATGTATATCAGTATAAGAATAATGACCTCCACAAAAATGATTATGGCTAGTCATTATACTCCACAACTCATTCTTATCAAAATCATAATCAACCCTTCTACCATTACTTATCAACTGTCTACAATCATTAGTTAATAATTCTTCAGCCGTATAAATACACAAAGCTTCAGCCATATCTAATAAAGACATACAGTGCATCACACCTCCTAATAGAAATCTAATAAAACTTCTATCCGTTAAACTAGTTACTTCATCATTTAGTTCAATAGTACTTACTAACTCAACGCACCATTCTTTATACACAGGTCTACGTATAGTGAATAGATTAATCCAATCATTGAAAGTAGAATTACCATACCTTTGTGTAAGTAATTCTCTTATTGGCTCGGCCAATCCCACTGTTTCTAATGGTGCCCAATCTATCACCCTAGACACTTCAACATCTTTGGGTTAAAGAATGCTCAAGTTCCTCTGATATTTTGGATAGTCTATACAAAATCTGTCAAATCGTAAGTTAGGGTGTAGATTTGCTTCAACTGATTGCGACAATGAAATTAAAGGATGCAGTTGATTCTGTTTGTATTGTTCACTGAGATCTTGATCCTCGTCACTTTCATTATCAGTATTCAAATTTTGTGGCGTGGATGAAGATTCACCTCGTTCATTCTGCTAAACACATTAAACAAAACAAAAATTGTGCATCCAAAAATGCATTGGTATTAGCAAAATAACAATTAAAAATAACTAACATGACATGTTTAATCCATATTAAACTCATGCTCATTTTCATATTTTTAACAATTCTACACTTTTTCAAATAAGCATATATGAAAAAGTTTACCAAGTTTATAAGCATTCTACTCAAATAACATGTCAAAATAATCATTACTGGCAATTAAACAAGTTTCAAATGGCTTTTATATCAAGTTCATGAATTTTAGACTTAAAAAGTCCACTTTAATTCTCAAAAATCATGTTTAGGATCAAAGTATTGATCATTTAGCTACCTAAACATGATACACTACTTAATTTAGCAATAATTCATGACAAAAATTGGCCATAACCTGTTTATATCAAAAAGCCCCAAATTGCTCAAGAACACAAACCCTAGATTCCTAAAAATTTTGAAGTTTTTGGCTTCAAATCATGTTAAATAGCATCAATCTAGGTTATACATGCATAATATATCATTTTTAGGTTATACATGTTAAATAGCATCAATCATGTTAAATAGCATCAATCTAGGTTATACATGCATAATTACACTAAAAATTAACAAAAAACAAATTAAAAAAATAGCTCAAGAACACAAAAAATTCCAATTTAAGAGTGTTAGGGGTGTAGAAATTACCATTCTTCTTGAAAGGGATCTAGGTAGAAATCTCCACGTCAATTTTTAGCAACAAATTTGATGAAAAACGGTGCAAAATGGCGATTTTGGAGTGCTTTTTTCGTGGGTTTTTCGCATAATATGTGTGGGGTGTGTTTGTAGAAACTGGCCTGTCGACCAGTTTATCCTTTTTAGATTTCTGTTACTCCGCGATCTCGAAGGGGGATAGCCTCCTGGCTCCGCGATCTCGAAGTTCCTTTTTTTTTTTAAATCTTATACTAATAAAACATATAATTAATTAAAAATTAAAATTTTGTTTCTTTTTAGGATGAGGGCGTTTCGGATCGTTGTCCTAGTCCGTCCCTCAACAAAATTTTAAAATTTGTCAATTCAAAGCTCAGTTTTAAAAGCAAAGATTTTTGGATTTTTTACTGTTTTTGGCATACTTTAATTCAACAAGATTAAAAATAATGATAATAAAAATTCTCGTCACTCCCTTGGGTAGAGTAATTTCGGTTCAACGACCTAGTCTTCAACTCACGACGAATTTTTAAAATCAATTTTTAACTTAGCGAAATAAAGTAAATTTTTTTTTTAAAATTCACACCAAACTTAAATTTAAAATGCATAAAATTAAAAATTCATATTATTAAAATTTTAAAAAAAATTCACACCAAATTTATATTATAATTTTGTTTTTATACATACAAACTTATAAAAAATATTAATTTTTTTAAATATTTACAAACTTAAATCTATTGATTTTAAAAGTTTTACAATATTAACTTAATATTTATATATTAAATTTAAAAACATAGTAAAATTAAAAATTAAAAATCTTTTTGGTCTTTTATTCCACTTTAATTAATCAAATATTATCAAAAATATACGCCCCTCTTTTCGGTAAAGTAATTTCGGTTATACTACCTAGTTTTACTCCTGACAAATTTTTGAAATATTTTGGGTTGATTGATTAAAGATATTTATACCATAAGAATAAACGGTAAATTTCGCAGTGATGTAATAAATTTTTGTATGATATCAATAATTTCGGTCGCAAAACCTAATTTTATTGAATACCAATTTAATACTTTATAGCGAACAATTTAGCGTTTAATATCAAAAGGTTAAAAGCAATAAAATAAAAACAAAAACTGTACATACTTACCTGTGAAATGGAATTCTCAGTAACCTGTTTTAGGCCACTCATAAGATAGTCGGACTAATTGGTTTTCCATAGCTACATAGGCATAACCTCGAGCATTCAACATTTTTTCTTTGAAACATATGAACGGTCCATCTCTGCATAAAGTAACGAATTCGGTATTGGAATATGTCTGATTCGTCGAACATTTTCCTTCGTGTGACCATTTTCCGCATTTGTGACATCTTTCAAGGTGTCGAGCTCTTCTTTTCGCTGTGGATTTTGATTTTCCTTTACCAAAATGTAACTTATTATTTTCGTTCCTGGATTCTTTTCTTACTCCGTCCAATTTACCTCTGATTAATGATACCAATTCACTTGGAAGGGTGTCATTATTACGTTTAGTGATCAAAGCGTGTAGCATTAGACCATGGTTTAATTCACAGGAAGTCTTCATCTCGTAAAACCTAAAAAAAATAAAAATTCAGAATGGGGGGAGAATACTAGTTCTTTAGGGTCTGCTAGGGAAAGACCATTCGGATTCCATTCTCGAGAACTACACGAAAACAGAAAATCTAACTCTAACAGAAATACATATTACCCTAAAAAGATTCGAACCTCCCCACACTTAGTTGAAATTGTGATTAACGTTATTTTCAATTAGATCATCAACAACTTGAATATCTTTGACTTTTACTTCAATCCATTTGTTGATTTCCTCCATAACTTTCACAAATTCAACTAACATCGCCTTTTCATTTGGTGATAAATTGGATATTAATCGGTTACATAACTTAAAGTTTCCCTTAATCTTAGCATCGTGAATCCGTTTATAAAGTTTCTTCGTTGAACTGTTAAAAACGGGTTCATCTAATTTCTTATCATCAACGGGGTTCTTTGTGATCGGATCATCATTAAGTGTTTCTTCATCTTCCCCACACTTATGCGTTTTTATTGGTTTAACAGTTTTGGTTGGTGGAGATCTAAACTTTCGGTTAACAAAGGTGATCGATGTATCACCATCCCTAAGTGTCATTCTACCTTCTCTTACATCAATGAATGCCTCGGTGGTTGCTAAAAATGGGCGACCTAAAATTAGAGGAATATCAAGGTTTTCCTCCATATTAATCACTATGAAGTTTGCAATAAAGGTCAAACTTCCCACGGTAACAAGTAAATTATTTGCTATTCCAACCGGATGTTTAATGGTTAGGTCAAATGATTGAACACCTATTTTGGTTGGTTTTAATGTACCCATACCTAATCTTTTGTATAAGGAAAGAGGCATAATATTTTCACTTGCTCCTAAATCTGCGAGTCCATTATATACAGCACCATCATTAAGCAAGCAAGAAATGATAAATTCACCCGGGTCTCCTGCTTTAGTAAGTCGAGTTGGTTTGTAAACCTTTTTCTGGTGTTCTTTTCTTGGTTCTTTCACTTCTATTTGAACTTCTTGTTCACATTTTTCTTCGTTTCTTGTAATGGGAGGTTTGTATAAGAATTCTTCTTCATCACTCCAATTTGAATCCTCCATATTTTCAAACTTTGATTTTTCATATGTTGTTGATAACATATGTATGTTTTCATTTTGAAGGTTTTCTTGGGTGGTGAAATTATGATTGACTTCATTGTCAACTTCCATCGGACCATGTATGTAATGTTTAACTCTGTGACCATTAACTTTAAATTCAATCCCATTTGAATTTATTAACTCTATTGTTCCGTATGGGAAAACTCTTTTGACTATGAATGGTCCAGACCATCTTGATTTCAATTTTCCAGGAAATAGCTTGAATCGTGAATTGAAAAGAAGAACTCTGTCTCCTTCTTTAAATTCTTTTGAACTTCTGATTCTTTTATCATGCTATTTCTTAGTTCTTTCTTTATAGATTAACGAATTTTCGTATGCCTCAAGTCTTAATTCTTCTAATTCGTTTAGTTGACTTAATCGTAGACGTCCGGCTTCATGTAAATCAAGATTACATGTCTTCAAAGCTCAAAATGCTTTGTGTTCAATTTCTACTGGAAGATGACATGTTTTTCCGTAAATGAGTTTAAAAGGTGTGGTTCCAATTGGAGTTTTGTAGGCTGTTCTAAAAGCCCAGAGTGCATCTTCCAATTTCATGGACCATTCCTTCGGATTTGATCCTACGGTTTTCTCTAGAATAAGTTTTAAAGCTCGGTTGGTATTTTCAACTTGTCCACTTGTTTGTGGATGATAAGCGGTGGAGATTTTATGAGTTACTCCATATCTTTTAAGAACTTTCTCAAGTTGATTGTTACAAAAATGAGTACCCCGATCACTTATTAAAACTTTCGGTGTTCCAAACCTAGCAAAAATACGTTTTAAAAAGCTGATTACAACTCGTGCATCGTTAGTTGGGAGAGCTTGTGCTTCCGCCCATTTAGATACATAATCAATGGCAACGAGAATATAGAGATTATTATGAGATTTTGGAAATGGACCCATAAAGTCAATACCCCAAATGTCAAATACTTCACATATTTGAATGACATTTTGTGGCATTTCATCACGTTGACTTATTTTTCCGGCCCTTTGACAAGCATCACAGGATTTGCAAAGAAGGTGTGCGTCTTTAAAAATTGTAGACCAATAGAATCCAGCATCGTAAACTTTTCTTGCTGTGAGCTGAGGCCCATAATGCCCTCCTGTTGGTCCTGTGTGACAATGGTTTAATATTTTACTAGCTTCATCTCCGAATACACATCGGCGTATTATTCTATCGGGACAACTTTTAAACAAATGTGGATCTTCCCAGAAATAGTGTTTTATATCACTAAAGAATTTCTTTCGTTTTTGGTACAACAATCATTTTTCAAGGAATCCACATACTAAATAGTTTGCATAGTCTGCAAACCATGGAATTTCACTATAATCTATCTTCAATAGATATTCATCAGGAAAGTTGTCTTGTATGGCCGATTCATTTAGAACTTCTAATTCAGGATTTTCAAGACGAGAAAGATGATCAGCGGCGAGATTTTTTGCCCCCTTTTTGTCTCGGATTTCAATATCGAACTCTTGTAAGAGTAAGATCTAACGGATTAATCTTGGTTTGGCATCTTGTTTCAAAAATAGGTATCTAAGAGCATAATGGTCGGTATAGACCATGGTTTTAGCTAGAACGAGATATGAACGAAATTTGTCAAAAGCAAAGACAATAGCAAGGAGTTCTTTTTCAGTAGTTGTGTAATTTGTTTGTGCTCCTTGTAACGTCTTACTAGCATAATAAATAGGTTGAAATCGTTTTTCAATCCTTTGTCCTAAAACGGCTCCCATTGCAAAATCACTTGCATCGTACATTAGTTCAAACGGTAGATTCCAATTTGGAGTTATCATGATCGGCGCATTAGTGAGTTTTTCTTTAAGAATATTAAAAGATTTGATGCATTCATCTGAAAAGATGAATGGAGCATCCTTTTCTAGGAGTTTATTCATAGGAGTGGCAATTTTAGAAAAATCCTTTATGAAACGTCGGTAAAAACCGGCATGCCCTAGAAAACTCCTAACTCCTCTAACATTGGTGGGATGTGGAAGTTTAGCAATTACATCTACTTTAGCTCTATCCACTTCAATTCCTTCCTTTGAAATTTTATGACCAAGAACGATGCCTTCTTTAATCTTGAAATGACATTTCTCCCAATTAAGTACTAGATTTGATTGTTCGCATCTAATAAGCATTCGTTCAAGATTAACTAGACATGATTCAAATGTATCACCGAAGACTGAAAATTCATCCATGAAAACTTCCATGCATTCTTCTATCATGTCGTGAAAAATCGCCATCATGCACCTTTGAAAGGTTGCAGGGGCGTTGCAAAGTCCAAATGGCATGCGTTTGTAAGCAAAAGTACCATAAGGGCAGGTGAATGTGGTTTTCTCTTGGTCCTCGGGTGCTATTGGAATTTGAAAATATCCGGAAAAACCATCAAGAAAACAATAGTAACTATTTTCGGCTAATCTTTCCAACATTTGATCAATGAAAGGTAAGGGAAAGTGATCTTTTCTGGTGGCGTCATTTAATTTTCTATAATCAATACAAACACGCCATCCTGTTACAGTCCTATTAGGAATAAGCTCATTTTTCTCATTTGTGAAGACAGTCATGCCACCCTTCTTAGGTACGCATTGAACTGGGCTTACCCATGGACTATCAGAGATTGGATAAATTAAACCTGCATCTAGCAGTTTAATAATTTCTTTCTTAACAACATCTTGCATATTAGGATTTAGTCTTCGTTGGCGTTGCACATACGTTTTATGACCTTCTTCCATAAGGATTTTATGTGTGCAATACGAAGGGCTTATTCCTTTAATATCATGAATTTTCCATGCAATAGCTGGTTTATGAGCTTTTAGCACAGAAATGAGTTGAGATTTTTCATTTTTAGTAAGAGAAGATGATATTATTACAGGTAATTGAGATTCACCATGTAAATAAACATATTCCAAATGATTTAGAAGTGGCTTTAACTCTAATGTCGGTGGTTCTTCTATCGATGATTTATATCGATATCTGTCTTCTTCTTTTAGCATTTGAATTTCTCTATTGTTGGTTCATATCCATTAGCCATAAGTGTAGCTAACATTTCAGTTTCATCAATTGGTTCAGTTCCTTCTCCTAAAGAACATTCTCCTGTTCCTTGTAATTCTGGAAATTCTTCTAACAATTCTGCATGTGATTCTATAGTTTGAATATAATAACATGTATCATCTGCAGATTGCGGTTGTTGTATGGCTCTATTCACAGAAAAGGTAACACTCTCGTCCTCTATACTTAGGGTCAGTTTCTTACCAAACACGTCTATTATTGCTTTGGCCGTGTTTAAGAATGGTCTTCCTAATATGAGAGGAACTCGAGAATCTTCTTCCATGTCCAGAATAACAAAATCTACTGGAAATACTAAAGTACCAACTTTAACTAGCATGTTCTCCATTATCACTCTAGGATATTTTACTGATCGATCGGCTAGTTGTATACTTATTCGTGTTGGTTTCAATTCTCCAAGGTCTAGTTTAGTGTATAATGAATACGGCATTAGATTTATACTAGCACCTAAGTCTGTCAATGCTTCTATTGAACTAAGACTTCCCAGAAAACATGGAATTGTGAAACTTCCTGGATCAGATAATTTTTCTGGTATCTTATTCAATAGTACTGCAGAACAATTAGCATTCATTGTAACAGTCGAGAGTTCTTCCATTTTATTTCTATTAGTGATTAGATCTTTCAAGAATTTAGCATATCTAGGCACTCCTGAAATCACATCAATGAAAGGAAGATTAACATTTATCTGTTTAAACATATCCAAGAATTTGGATTGCTCGGCTTCAAGTCTCTCTTTTCTCATTTTACTCGGGTAAGGAAGTGGTGGTTGGTATGGTTTAACATAAGGTTTAGCTTTAAGTGTGTTATCTTCATTAACCTTTTCAACTACCGGTTCTGTTTCCTTTTCTTGCTCAGGTTGTGGTTCTTGTGGAGTAGGAATAGCATCATCAGAAATTACAGGTATTTCAGGTGGTTTAAGTGTAATACCACTTTTTGTGGTAATGGCTTTAGCTGTTTCATTCCGGGGGTTAGCATTAGTATCACTAGGTAGACTTCCCGGTTTTCTTTCACCTATCAATCTTGCTAGGTTACTTACTTCTTGTTCCAGATTTTGAATAGAAGCTTGTTGATTTCTAAATGCTTGAGCATTTTGTTCATTGGTTTGTTTCTGAGATGTGAAAAACTGAGTTTGAGATTCAACTAGCTTTGACATCATGTCTTCTAAATTTGGCTTTTTATCATCGGTTTGTGGTGGTTTGTTTTGAAAAATACGTCTTTGTTGATTGTAAGTATTATTGGATACTTGTTGATTGCTTGGACCTTGTTGGTTGTTGTATGGAACATTTCGGTTATAATTCTGATTTTGATTGTAGATTGGTCTTGGCGGTTGATAATTATTCTGATAATTATTTCCAGGCCTTTGGTTTATGTATGAAACATTCTCTCGTTATTCCATTGTTAGTTCAATACTGAGACAATCTTTTGTTAAATGTGGTCCTCCACACTGCTCACAACTAATTCTTATTGAGTGGATATCTTTAGTCATCTTTTCCATTCGTCTCTCGACAACATCTATCTTTGCGAAAATGGAATCTAAGTCATGGCTAGAATCGGCTCTAGCTGCTTTAGATGATCTAACGATATCTTTTTCTTGTGCCACTCATGTGAGTGGGAAGCAGTGTTATCAATAATTTTGTAAGTATCAGTTGCTGTTTTCTTCATAATGGAACCACCAGCTGCTATATCGATGTCTTTTCTTGTAGTGATGTCGCATCCTTGGTAGAATATTTGTACTATTTGACAAGTGTCTAAACCATATTGCGGACATCCTCTTAATAACTTTCCAAATCTTGTCCACGCCTCATACAGAGTTTCGTTTGGCTTTTGTGTGAACGTAACAATTTCTCCTTGAAGTCTCACGGCTTTAGATGCCGGAAAGAATTGTTTAAGAAATTTTTCAACTAAAACATCCCATGTATCAATCGCCCCTTCAGGTAATGATTCTAACCAATCTTTGGCTTCTCCCTTTAAAGTCCAGGGAAATAACATGAGATAGATCTGTTTATCCTCCACTTCTCTGATTTTGAATAGAGTGCAGATCCTATTAAAGGTACGAAGATGTTCGTTTGGATCTTCCTTCGGCGCACCACTAAATTGGCATTGATTAGTCACCATGTGTAGGATTTGTCCCTTGATTTCATAATCTGGCGCATTAATGTCAGGTTGAGTAATTGCGTGACCTTGGCCAGTGCGTTTAGCTCGCATTCGGTCTTCCATACTTAGAGGTTCCAGATTTTCCATGATTGAATTTGTTGAATCTGAATCACTAGAGGATTCTGATTTAATGGGTTGTTTCTCGACAATCTCCGTTTGAATAATTGGTGGTTCCGGAGGAAAGATTAATGGTTCAGGATCTCGAAATCGTCCCTGAATATTCTCCGGATTCTCAATTGTGAGGTCGGGTTCAAAAAATGGATTATCGGAAATTTGAATTGGAGTACTTGGTCGACTGGATGACGATTCTAAAGAAAAATCAACGGCGACAATATTTGCTAGATGTCTTGATAGAATCACAGGTGGTGAACGTACAAAAGGTAGTGATCGTTTTGCTCGGTGCATTCACTGAATATCTTATTAGTTATAAAAATAAGAAAAATTATATAAGTTATCAAATTAATAGACTTTTCTGATTTTGCCCACGTTTCGAATAGCCAAAAGATGTAGCAGAGGGGCAGGATTCGTTTGGTCTCAATATAATTGAGTACTGTTTGGCTCCAATAACCCGGTCCACGTACAAATCCAACTATTACTACGAACCAGAAAATTTTGATGTCTATCAATTTAACCACTTAAAATAATTTTTCGTTTTGAAATTTTAGAGAAGAAATAGAAAAAAATTCTATGTCCTATAAACTAGAGCGTCGAGAAATAAGAAAGAAAAAGAGTGCGTCGAAAAACGTCGAAAAAAGTAGGCGTCGAAAAATAAAAATAAGAAAGTAGCGCGTCGAAACTTAAAAAGTCTAAAAACTAATAATTAAAAGTTGCGTCTAAAAATATTAAAGCTTAAAAGGAATACTATATCCAAAATGGCAAAAACTTAAAAAGGTACTAAATTTTATAAAACGGCGTCGCAAATTCTTAAAGCACCTAAATCTTAGTCTAAAGAAAAAGCACTTAAGGGATTTTACGGCAAAGCCTAAAAAATCTAGAAATAAAAATAACTATGGCAAAAACTATGTCTTAGAACTAAATACTAAAAATACAAAAATTACGCTAAAACGAATAAAAAAGATACAAAATATAAAAATAAACTTAAAGTTGTAAAAAGTACAATTTTTATAAAAATATTATTTTTATATTATTTATTTTATAAAACTATTAAGTTTATATATTAATAAAACTAATTAGATTAAAAATACAAATTAATAATAAAAACTAAAACTAATTAATTTAAAATTAAACCCTAATTAGGGTGTTAATAATAATAATAAATAATACTCCGTAATTAATGCAGAATTAGGGTTTGACCAGGCGTGTCAGGGTGTGCTACGCGATCTCGTAGCTTTGTGGCTTGTCTCCTCCGAGATCGCGGAGTGCAATTTTACCAGATTAAAAACTGGGCTAAAACAGTTCAGCCCAATTTAATATTTAATTAAAAACAGTGTTGGGCTTCGACGGGATTCGGCCCAATTCTCAGTTTTAATTATTTTTTTTTTGTTTTATATAAAATATTTATATAACTTAAATAAAAACTTAATTTTAAAAACTAAAATAGAATAAAATTACTTTATAATTTTATAAATTATATATTTTGAACAAACTTTTAAAAATAAATATATATTTTTTTATAGCGTTTCGCTTCGGCTTTTTCCGGCAGCGGCGCCAAAAATACTTGATGTGTGCGAGGTGTACTAGGA
Organism: Rutidosis leptorrhynchoides; assembly: GCF_046630445.1. NCBI lineage: Eukaryota > Viridiplantae > Streptophyta > Magnoliopsida > Asterales > Asteraceae > Rutidosis > Rutidosis leptorrhynchoides. The sequence goes on along the minus strand of NC_092342.1, from coordinate 288,079,680 downwards.
AATAGTTATATTTTTACTAGGAAATACTATTAAATACGATACAATTTTACACAAGTGATTTATTTATTTATAGAGTGGATATACCTAAACCTTGCTACAACACTTATAGGCAGTGTACCTAATCGTACAGTAGTGTAGTTTTTAGTAAGTCCGGTTCGTTCCACAGGGATCTTTAAACAAGCTTAACTCTATATTTTTAACTTATATTTGTAAAAATACAAAAATATATATAAGTAGTATTATTATTATAAAAGGGGGTTTTTACCGTTTAATGACCGGTTTGTCGATTTTAAAACTTTAGTCGCAGTTAAAACTTAATGTAAAATATTAAAAATAAATATAACTTAATTTAAAGCGTAAAGTAAATTACGATAATAAAAGTGCGATAAAATAAAATTGCGATAATTAAAGAGTACGATAATTAAAAATGCAATTAAATAAAATGACGATAAATAAAAGTGCGATAATTAAAAGTGCAATTAAATATGAAATATAAAGAATTATGCTTATTTAAACTTCCGTAATCATGATGTTCAACGTGTTGTTTTTAGTTTATTCCCATGGGTTAATTGTCCTTTGTCCTGGATTATTCGATATGTCCATACGGATTTGTCCATAATAGTCCATCAGTCATAATCATAAAGTGCCAAAGTCTTCGTCAAATTATTCTTATTCCCGAAGTCAAATATTCCAACTAATTGGGGATTCGAATTGTAACAAGGTCTTAATACTTTGTTTAATGAATACACCAGGTTATCGACTGCGTGTAAACCAAGGTTTTACTACTTTGTTAACAATTACACCAATTACCCTTGAATGTAATCCACCCCTGTTTCAACAAGTCTATTAACTATTAATCCAGTTCCGTGTCCGGTAAAATGAATAATTATTGGTATTTGTAGATATCCCGCCCACCGTACCCAATCAAGCGTATGTGGTTATATATAAATACGTCAAATTATAAGTCTATATATTAAATTAACGAGGTATCATTTAGTTAATATAAAGCCCATTAATATCCTATAGTCTAATTTCTACAAGTGTCGTTCTTTTGTTCAAACCCCAATTATGGTACAAAGCCCAATTACCCAATTTTAATATTTAGTCTAACATCACGATTACTTCGGCTTAAATAAGCATAATAATAACTTAGCTACGAGACATTAATGAAAATAATTTAAACATAACTTACAGTGATTTATTAATAGCGTAGTGTTACACGGACAGAATTTCGACTTACACCCTTACAACATTCGCTAACATACCCTTATTATTAGAATTAAAATTAAAATTAAAATTAAAATATATATATATATATATATATATATATATATATATATATATATATATATATATATATATATATATATATATATATATATCTTTACGTATGATGAAAATAAAAAGAAGTGTAAAATATCGATCGAATGCATTGCCTTTTATAGGCCCCATTTCAGTTTTGGTGTGCTCCGCGATCTCGAAGGGTTTCTCCTTCACATCTCCGAGATCGCGGAGTAGTGGATTACAGCTCATCCAAGTTTGGCTCCTAGCTTGCCGACGGATTTTTTTAATAAATAAATATAATATATATATAATTTTAAGAATTATTTATATATTATATTATATTTATATGCATAGTTGACTTGTAATTTTCGCTCCGTTGCGTCGTGCATTGAAAGTTGACTTAGGTCCCGGTTCCGGATTTTCAAACGTCCTTGCGTACAATTTAATATCTTGTACTTTTCATTTTGTAACTTGTACTTTTATCATTTCTAGACGCTTCTCATCAATAAATTGAACCTCTTGGATCGTACTTTGTACTTTTGAGCTTTTTGGTCGTTTGCGTCTTTAAATCGTCGAATCTGTCTTTTGTCTTCACCTTTTAATATTTAAATGAATATCACTTGTAAATAGAACAATTGCAACTAAAAGCTTGTCTTTCTTGAGGAATAATGCTATGAATTATGTGTTCGTTTTTAGCATTATCAAGAACCATTACCGCAACCATTCTCTCCACTAATTTTTGACAATAACCGAGAGTCCGAAAATCTTGACTCTTTAACCAAATTTTTTAACTTATCTTTCTCAAATTTCGATAAGTTTGACACCAATCTCTTTCTCAAATGTTCATCTTTTTTTGACATAGCATTTCTAATCCTACCATATAACTTCTTCATGGTTTTCTCAACAACGCAATCATTTGGTGGTTTACTATTAATCTTTTCTTTACCGTCCTCCCCACACTTAGCTTGTTGACTAATGGGTTTAGCATGATCAACAATATTCACTGAAACTATCGGTGTGGGTGGTGGGTTCATACTAAACTCAGTTTGATAGGTTGCACTCTTGCCTCTATCCTTCAAAACTAGTTTTCCTGTTTTCCAATCTGTTAAAGCACATGCAGTTGCTAAAAATGGTTTACCTAAAATAATAGGTACAAACTTATCTTCCTTCATGTCTACAACTACAAAGTCAGCTAGAAACTCAAGTTCACCTGTTTTTACTACTAAGTTTTCAGCAATCCCTATAGGTTTATTAACTGACTGATCAATGAATCTAAGGCCTGAATTGGTCGGTTTAAGTTCACCTAAGTTCAAATGCGAGTAAATGGAATAAGGCATGAGATTTATACTTGCACCTGAGTCAGCTAATGATCTAAGAGTTTTAGATTCATTAAGCTTACAAGGTACTATGAACGGTCCGGGATCACCTAACTTAGGTGGCAATTCATTCTTTTTCACAATAGCAGCACATTCTGCTTCAAGGAACGCGGATGATGCTTGCTCACACACTCCTTCTTTTGCCATCAAATCATTCAAGAATTTCCCATAGTTTAGCATACCTGCAATAACATCAACCAAAGGTACATCTATACAAATATTATCCGTATTTAAAGGCTTACAATGATTCTCCTTTGGTTTTTCAGATGCAAGTGCTTGCGGGTATGGAATGGGTGGTTTGTAGTCTTCCACTTTAGGTGCTTGCTTCACCGTATCTTTCGCTTCTTCCGTGATCATCTTCAAATTATCATCAACTCTAAACTCGGAAGGCTCGGTGGTTTCCATTTTCTGCACTTCCTCATGATTTCCTGACATCAGCCTCATCAAATAATCACCATACTCGGGAGTTATGTCACCAACTCGGATCCCTTCATCTTCAAATGTTATACTCTTCACACTTTCAACTCGGGTACCATCAATCTCTTGATAAGGAGTGTAATCCGCCATATTGGATAAATCAGAAAATATAAACTCATCACACTCTTCATCATCATCTTCACACCCAAGAGTAAAAATAGTACTATGCTCCGGTGTTTTGAAACTTGCTTCATCCTCACAGAAACTATAAATAGCATTCACTTGTGAATATGCTGGAGCTTGAGGATCATTCTTCTTTAGTATAACCGGAGGGTTACTTGCACTTGGTGGTCTAGGTTGGTTCATGCCATGACTAGGATTCATTTGCGTATTCGATGGAAGAGTGCCCGGTGGCCTCTCCCCTAGTAACTGTGAGATCCTTCCAACATCTCTTTCTAAATTCTGTATCGTAGCTTGTTGATTTCGAATTTGTTGTTGTACAAGATTTCCACTTTCTCCCTGTTTCACCATGAAATCCCTAAGTAAATCTTCTAATCCTTCACTAACATGAGTTTGATTTTGCTGTTGTCGGAATTGATTTTGATTGTAGGATGGTTGATTTCTGTTGTTAAACCCTGGTGGTCCATTTTGATATGAAAAATTTTTCGAGTTGTTTTGATAACCCGAATTTCTTCCTTGGTAATTATAATTGTTGGACCCTGAAGCTCCTTCTCTTTGATAACCATTAGAACCTTGATTCCCTGAGTAACCAATGAAATTAGCTTGCTCCTCCATTGAACTTCGATCGCAATCCTTAGTAAGGTGCGGTCCTTGACATAATTCACAACCAATTTTTATAGCATGCATTTCTTTGGTTACCTTCTCAATTTGCCTTGCTTGATTTGCCATTTGAACTTTTAAAGAAGCAATTTCATCATTGCTTTCAATACTAGAAACTTTTGATGATCTAGAGAATTCCATCTCTTGATGCCAATTATGAGAATGTGCTGCTATATCGGCAATGATAGTGTGAGCGTCTTCCGGTGTTTTCTTCATGATCGAACCTCCAGCTGCAACATCTATATCTTTTCTAGTAGCCACATTGACTCCTTTATAGAATATTTGGACTTTTTGGAATGTATTCAACCCGTGTTGAGGACATACCCTAAGCATTTTGTTGAATCGGGTCCAAGCTGAAATGTCCCGTTCTTATTGATTAAAAACGTTCCATATTAATTGATTTCGTTGCGAGGTTTTGACCTCTATATGAGACGTTTTTCAAAGACTGCATTCATTTTAAAACAAACCATAACCTTTATTTCATCAATAAAGGTTTAAAAAGCTTTACGTAGATTATCAAATAATGATAATCTAAAATATCCTGTTTACACACGACCATTACATAATGGTTTACAATACAAATATGTTACAACAAAATAAGTTTCTTGAATGCAGTTTTTACACAATATCATACAAGCATGGACTCCAAATCTCGTCCTTATTTAAGTATGCGACAGCGGAAGCTCTTAATAATCACCTGAGAATAAACATGCTTAAAACGTCAACAAAAATGTTGGTGAGTTATAGGTTTAACCTATATATATCAAATCATAATAATAGACCACAAGATTTCATATTTCAATACACATCCCATACATAGAGATAAAAGTCATTCATATGGTGAATACCTGGTAACCGACATTAACAAGATGCATATATAAGAATATCCCCATCATTCCGGGACACCCTTCGGATATGATACAAATTTCGAAGTACTAAAGCATCCGGTACTTTGGATGGGGTTTGTTAGGCCCAATAGATCTATCTTTAGGATTCGCGTCAATTAGGGTGTCTGTTCCCTAATTCTTAGATTACCAGACTTAATAAAAAGGGGCATATTCGATTTCGATAATTCAACCATAGAATGTAGTTTCACGTACTTGTGTCTATTTTGTAAATCATTTATAAAACCTGCATGTATTCTCATCCCAAAAATATTAGATTTTAAAAGTGGGACTATAACTCACTTTCACAGATTTTTACTTTGTCGAGAAGTAAGACTTGGCCACTGGTTGATTCACGAACCTATAACAATATATACACATATATCAAAGTATGTTCAAAATATATTTGCAACACTTTTAATATATTTTGATGTTTTAAGTTTATTAAGTCAGCTGTCCTCGTTAGTGACCTACAACTAGTTGTCCACAGTTAGATGTACAGAAATAAATTTATAAATATTATCTTGAATCAATCCATGACCCAGTGTATACGTATCTCAGTATTGATCATAACTCAAACTATATATATTTTGGAATCAACCTCAACCCTGTATAGCTAACTCCAACATTCACATATAGAGTGTCTATGGTTGTTCCGAAATATATATAGATGTGTCGACATGATAGGTCGAAACATTGTATACGTGTCTATGGTATCTCAAGATTACATAATATACAATACAAGTTGATTAAGTTATGGTTGGAATAGATTTGTTACCAATTTTCACGTAGCTAAAATGAGAAAAATTATCCAATCTTGTTTTACCCATAACTTCTTCATTTTAAATCCGTTTTGAGTGAATCAAATTGCTATGGTTTCATATTGAACTCTATTTTATGAATCTAAACAGAAAAAGTATAGGTTTATAGTCGGAAAAATAAGTTACAAGTCGTTTTTGTAAAGGTAGTCATTTCAGTCGAAAGAACGACGTCTAGATGACCATTTTAGAAAACATACTTCCACTTTGAGTTTAACCATAATTTTTGGATATAGTTTCATGTTCATAATAAAAATCATTTTCTCAGAATAACAACTTTTAAATCAAAGTTTATCATAGTTTTTAATTAACTAACCCAAAACAGCCCTCGGTGTTACTACGACGGCGTAAATCCGGTTTTACGGTGTTTTTCGTGTTTCCAGGTTTTAAATCATTAAGTTAGCATATCATATAGATATAGAACATGTGTTTAGTTGATTTTAAAAGTCAAGTTATAAGGATTAACTTTTGTTTGCGAACAAGTTTAGAATTAACTAAACTATGTTCTAGTGATTACAAGTTTAAACCTTCGAATAAGATAGCTTTATATGTATGAATCGAATGATGTTATGAACATCATTACTACCTTAAGTTCCTTGGATAAACCTACTGGAAAAGAGAAAAATGGATCTAGCTTCAACGGATCCTTGGATGGCTCGAAGTTCTTGAAGCAGAATCATGACACGAAAACAAGTTCAAGTAAGATCATCACTTGAAATAAGATTGTTATAGTTATAGAAATTGAACCAAAGTTTGAATATGATTATTACCTTGTATTAGAATGATAACCTACTGTAAGAAACAAAGATTTCTTGAGGTTGGATGATCACCTTACAAGATTGGAAGTGAGCTAGCAAACTTGAAAGTATTTTTGATTTTATGTAACTAGAACTTGTAGATTATATGAAGAACACTTAGAACTTGAAGATAGAACTTGAGAGAGATCAATTAGATGAAGAAAATTGAAGAATGAGAGTATTTTTAGGTGTTTTTGGTCGTTGGTGTATGGATTAGATATAAAGGATATGTAATTTTGTTTTCATGTAAATAAGTCATGAATGATTACTCATATTTTTATAATTTTATGAGATATTTTATGCTAGTTGCCAAATGATGGTTCCCACATGTGTTAGGTGACTCACATGGGCTGCTAAGAGCTGATCATTGGAGTGTATATACCAATAGTACATACATCTAAAAGCTGTGTATTGTACGAGTACGAATACGAGTGCGTACGAGTAGAATTGTTGATGAAACTGAACGAGGATGTAATTGTAAGCATTTTTGTTAAGTAGAAGAATTTTGATAAGTGCATTGAAGTTTTTCAAAAGTGTATAAATACATATTAAAACACTACATGTATATACATTTTAACTGAGTCGTTAAGTCGTCGTTAGTCGTTACATGTAAGTGTTGTTTTGAAACCTTTAGGTTAACGATCTTGTTAAATGTTGTTAACCCAATGTTTATAATATCAAATGAGATTTTAAATTATTATATTATCATGATATTATCATGTATGAATATCTCTTAATATGATATATATACATTAAATGTCTTTACAACGATAATCGTTACATATATGTCTCGTTTAAAAATTATTAAGTTAGTAGTCTTGTTTTTACATATGTAGTTCATTGTTAATATACTTAATGATATGTTTACTTATCATAGTATCATGTTAACTATATATATATCCATATATATGTCATCATATAGTTTTTACAAGTTTTAACGTTCGTGAATCACCGGTCAACTTGGGTGGTCAATTGTCTATATGAAACATATTTCAATTAATCAAGTCTTAACAAGTTTGATTGCTTAACATGTTGAAAACATTTAATCATGTAAATATCAATCTCAATAAATATATATAAACATGGAAAAGTTCGGGTCACTACAGTACCTACCCGTTAAATAAATTTCGTCCCGAAATTTTAAGCTGTTGAAGGTGTTGACGAATCTTCTGGAAATAGATGCGGGTATTTCTTCTTCATCTGATCTTCACGCTCCCAGGTGAACTCGGGTCCTCTACGAGCATTCCATCAAACCTTAACAATTGGTATCTTATTTTGCTTAAGTCTTTTAACTTCACGATCCATTATTTCGACGGGTTCTTCGATGAATTGAAGTTTTTCGTTGATTTGGATTTCATCTAACGGAATAGTGAGATCTTCTTTAGCAAAAAATTTCTTCAAATTCGAGACGTGGAAAGTGTTATGTACAGCCACGAGTTGTTGAGGTAACTCAAGTCGGTAAGCTACTGGTCCGACACGATCAATAATCTTGAATGGTCCAATATACCTTGGATTTAATTTCCCTCGTTTACCAAATCGAACAACGCCTTTCCAAGGTGCAACTTTAAGCATGACCATCTCTCCAATTTCAAATTCTATATCTTTTCTTTTAATGTCAGCGTAGCTCTTTTGTCGACTTTGGGCGGTTTTCAACCGTTGTTGAATTTGGATGATTTTCTCGGTAGTTTCTTGTATAATCTCCGGACCCGTAATCTGTCTATCCCCCACTTCACTCCAACAAATCGGAGACCTGCACTATCTACCATAAAGTGCTTTAAACGGTGCCATCTCAATGCTTGAATGGTAGCTGTTGTTGTAGGAAAATTCTGCTAACGGTAGATGTCGATCCCAACTGTTTCTGAAATCAATAACACATGCTCGTAGCATGTCTTCAAGCGTTTGTATTGTCCTTTCGCTCTGCCCATCAGTTTGTGGATGATAAGCGTTTGTCTAGACGAGTTCCTAATGCTTGCTGTAATGTCTGCCAGAATCTTGAAATAAATCTGCCATCCCTATCAGAGATAATAGAGATTGGTATTCCATGTCTGGAGACGACTTCCTTCAAATACAGTCGTGCTAACTTCTCCATCTTGTCATCTTCTCTTATTGGCAGGAAGTGTGCTGATTTGGTGAGACGATCAACTATTACCCAAATAGTATCAAAACCACTTGCAGTCCTTGGCAATTTAGTGATGAAATCCATGGTAATGTTTTCCCATTTCCATTCCGGGATTTCGGGTTGTTGAAGTAGACCTGATGGTTTCTGATGCTCAGCTTTGACCTTAGAACACGTCAAACATTCTCCTACGTATTTAGCAACATCGGCTTTCATACCCGGCCACCAAAAATGTTTCTTGAGATCCTTGTACATCTTTCCCGTTCCAGGATGTATTGAGTATCTGGTTTTATGAGCTTCTCTAAGTACCATTTCTCTCATATCTCCAAATTTTGGTACCCAAATCCTTTCAGCCCTATACCGGGTTCCGTCTTCCCGAATATTAAGATGCTTCTCCGATCCTTTGGGTATTTCATCCTTTAAATTTCCCTCTTTTAAAACTCCTTGTTGCGCCTCCTTTATTTGAGTAGTAAGGTTATTATGAATCATTATATTCATAGATTTTACTCGAATGGGTTCTCTGTCCTTCCTGCTCAAGGCATCGGCTACCACATTTGCCTTCCCCGGGTGGTAACGAATCTCAAAGTCGTAATCATTCAATAATTCAATCCACCTACGCTGCCTCATATTCAGTTGTTTCTGATTAAATATGTGTTGAAGACTTTTGTGGTCGGTATATATAATACTTTTGACCCCGTATAAGTAGTGCCTCCAAGTCTTTAATGCAAAAACAACCGCTCCTAATTCCAAATCATGCGTCGTATAATTTTGTTCGTGAATCTTCAATTGTCTAGACGCATAAGCAATCACCTTCGTTCGTTGCATTAATACACAACCGAGACCTTGCTTTGATGCGTCACAATAAATCACAAAATCATCATTCCCTTCAGGCAATGACAATATAGGTGCCGTAGTTAGCTTTTTCTTCAATAACTGAAACGCTTTCTCTTGTTCATCATTCCATTCAAATTTCTTCCCTTTATGCGTTAATGCAGTCAAGGGTTTTGCTATTCTGGAAAAGTCTTGGATGAACCTTCTGTAGTAACCAGCTAGTCCTAAAAACTGGCGTATGTGTTTCGGAGTTTTCGGGGTTTCCCACTTTTCAACAGTTTCTTTCTTTACCGGATCCACCTTAATACCTTCTTTGTTCACTATGTGACCGAAGAATTGAACTTCTTCCAACCAAAATGCACACTTTGAAAACCTAGCGTACAATTCTTCCTTCCTCAATACTTCTAACACCTTTCTCAAATGTTCACCGTGTTCTTGGTCATTCTTTGAGTAAATAAGTATGTCATCAATGAAAACAATGACAAACTTGTCAAGGTATGGTCCACACACTCGGTTCATAAGGTCCATGAACACAGCTGGTGCATTAGTTAAACCAAACGGCATGACCATAAACTCGTAATGACCGTAACGTGTTCTGAAAGCAGTCTTTGGAATATCATCTTCTTTCACCCGCATTTGATGATACCCGGAATGTAAATCAATCTTTGAATAAACAGACGAGCCTTGTAGTTGATCAAATAAGTCGTCGATTCTCGGTAGTGGGTAGCGGTTCTTGATGGTAAGTTTGTTCAACTCTCGGTAGTCGATACACAACCTGAATGTACCATCTTTCTTCTTGACAAACAAAACAGGAGCTCCCTACGGTGATGTGCTTGGTCGAATGAAACCACGCTCTAAAAGTTCTTGTAATTGGCTTTGCAGTTCTTTCATCTCGCTGGGTGCGAGTCTGTAAGGAGCACGAGCTATTGGTGCAGCTCCTGGTACAAGATCTATTTGAAATTCAACGGATCGATGTGGGGGTAATCCCGGTAATTCTTTCGAAAATACATCGGGAAATTCTTTTGCAATGGGAACATCATTGATGCTCTTTTCTTCAGTTTGTACTTTCTCGACGTGTGCTAGAATAGCATAGCAACCTTTTTTTATTTGTTTTTGTGCCTTCAAATTACTAATAAGATGTAGCTTCGTGTTGCCCTTTTCTCCGTACACCATTAAGGGTTTTCCTTTTTCTCGTATAATACGAATTGCATTTTTGTAACAAACGATCTCTGCTTTCACTTCTTTCAACCAGTCCATACCGATTATCACATCAAAACTCCCTAACTCTACTGGTATCAAATCAATCTTAAATGTTTCGCTAACCAGTTTAATTTCTCGATTCCGACATATATTATCTGCTGAATTAATTTACCATTTGCTAATTCGAGTAAAAATTTACTATCCAAAGGCGTCAATGGACAACTTAATTTAGCACAAAAATCTCTACTCATATAGCTTCTATCAGCACCCGAATCAAATAAAACGTAAGCAGATTTATTGTCAATAAGAAACGTACCCGTAACAAGCTCCGGGTCTTCCTGTGCCTCTACCGCATTAATATTAAAAACTCTTCCGCGGCCTTGTCCATTCGTGTTCTCCTGGTTCGGGCAATTTCTAATAATGTGGCCCGGTTTTCCACATTTATAACAAACTACATTGGCATAACTTGCTCCGACACTACTTGCTCCGCCATTACTAGTTCCGACACCATTTGTTCCTTTCGTTCTATTAACCCCTGGTCCGTAGACCTCACACTTCGTCGCGCTATGACCATTTCTTTTACACTTGTTGCAAAATTTGGTGCAGAACCCCGAGTGATACTTTTCACACCTTTGGCATAGCTGTTTCTGATTGTTGTTGTTGTTGCGGTTATTATTGTTGTTGGGATGATTGTTGTAGTTGCTGTTGTTGTTGTTGTTGTTGTTGTTGTTGAGCCATTTGTTGTAGTTGCGATTGATGTTGCGATTGTTGGGATAATTATTGCGATTATTGTTGTAATTGCTGTTGTTGTTGTATTGGTTATTCTTATCACCGTTTTCCTCCCACTTTCTTTTGACTTTCTTCACATTGGCCTCTTCAGCAGTCTGTTCTTTAATTCTTTCTTCAATCTGGTTCACTAGTTTGTGAGCCATTCTACATGCCTGTTGTATGGAGGCGGGCTCGTGTGAACTTATATCTTCTTGGATTCTTTCCGGTAATCCTTTCACAAACGCGTCGATCTTCTCTTCCTCATCTTCGAATGCTCCCGGACACAATAGGCACAATTCTGTGAAAAGTCTTTCGTACGTGGTAATATCAAATCCTTGGGTTCGTAACCCTCTAAGTTCTGTCTTGAACTTATTGACCTCGGTTCTGGGACGGTACTTCTCGTTCATCAAGTGCTTGAATGCTGACCACGGTAGTGCGTACGCATCGTCTTGTCCCACTTGCTCTAGATAGGTATTCCACCATGTTACGCAGAACCTGTGAAGGTATGCATAGCGTACTTCACTTTGTCCTCTTCAGTACACTTACTTATGGCAAACACCGATTCGACCTTCTCGGTCCACCGTTTCAATCCGATCGGTCCTTCGGTTCCATCAAATTCCAAAGGTTTACAGGCAGTGAATTCTTTGTAGGTGCATCCTACACGATTTCCTGTACTGGTAGATCCAAGGTTATTGTTGGTATGTAGTGCAGCCTATACTGCGGCTATGTTTGAAGCTAGAAAAGTACGGAATTCCTCTTCATTCATATTCACGGTGTGTCGAGTAGTCGGTGCCATTTCCTTCAAAATATTCAAATGGAACAAGTTAATCATACAGAATATTAAGAGTAGTTAATAGTATTTCGTAGCATAATATGAACTCATTTATAAAGCTTTTTCTTCATATTAGCGTTTTATAAGTTTAAATTCGGGTAGTACCTACCCGTTAAGTTCATACTTAGTAGCTAATATACAATTCAACTACTACAATTCTATATGAAAAACTGATTATAATAATATTTCGCGTTCAAACTTTTACACAATATTTTACAAACTTACAATACCGCTTATTTTACATATAGCATGAAATATAGCACACAATAAATTTAATACAAGATGGTTGTGAAGATAATTCTAGCTAGTACACAAGTCGTTCAGCAAAGGCAATAAAGACACGTAATTCATACGTCCAGAAACAAGTCATGCATTCTGGTTTTACTAGGATTACTTCTCATCCTTGGTCTTGTGGAACATAACCGTTATGGCTGTTGATAAGACAGCGTGTTGTAACATCGTCAAAGGGACGAGGGTTACGTAATGTCCAACAGTCCCGTAACAATCTAAAAACCTCATTTCTTACCCCAATTACCGATTCCGTCACTTGTGGGAACGTTTTGTTTAATAGTTGTAGCCCGATGTTCTTGTTCTCACTTTGGTGAGAAGCGAACATTACTAATCCGTAAGCATAACATGCTTCTTTATGTTGCATGTTAGCCGCTTTTTCTAAATCACGAAGTCCAATATTCGGATATATTGAGTCAAAATAATTTCTTAACCCATTGCGTAAAATAGGATTTGGGTTCCCCGCAATATATGCGTCAAAGTAAACACATCGTAACTTATGGATTTCCCGATGTGATATCCCCCATCTTTCGAACGAAAGCCTTTTATAAACCAAGGCATTCTTGGAACGTTCTTCAAATGTCTTACAAACTGATCTCGCCTTAAATAGTTGTGCCGAAGAATTCTGACCGACTCTAGACAAGATTTCATCAATCATGTCTCCGGGTAGGTCTCTTAAAATATTGGGTTGTCTATCCATTTTGTGTTTTTATACTGTAAAATAGACAAGAGTTAGATTCATAAAAAAATACTTATTAATACAAGCAATTTTTACATATATCATAAAGCATAAGCACACTATATTACATATATTACACCACACGAATACAACTATCTTATTCCGACTCGCTTGTTTCTTCTTCTTCGATTTTGGTTCGTTTTGCCAAGTTTCTAGGAATATATGATGTTCCCCTAATACGAGCCGTCGTTTTCCACATTGGTTTAGAAAAACCTGGTGGTTTAGAGGTTCCCGGGTCATTGTTACAACTTAACGACTTCGGGGGTTGACGATACATATAAAGTTCATCGGGGTTGGAATTAGATTTCTCTATTTTTATGCCCTTTCCCTTATTATTTTCTTTTGCCTTTTTAAATTCAGTTGGGGTAATTTCTATAACATCATCGGAATTCTCGTCGGAATCCGATTCATCGGAGAATTGGTAATCCTCCCAATATTTTGCTTCCTTGGCGGAAACACCATTGACCATAATTAACCTTGGTCGGTTGGTTGAGGATTTTCTTTTACTTAACCATTTTATTATTTCCCCCACCGGTTCTATTTCTTCATCCGGTTCCGATTCTTCTTCCGGTTCCGATTCTTCTTCCGGTTCCGACTCTTCTTCCGGTTCCTCTTCGGGAACTTGTGAATCAGTCCACGAATTATTCCAATTTACATTTGACTCTTCATTATTATTAGGTGAGTCAATGGGACTTGTTCTAGAGGTAGACATCTATCACATAATATCAAACGCGTTAAGAGATTAATATATCGCATAATATTCACATGTTAAAAATATATAGTTTCCAACAAAATTTGTTAAGCAATCATTTTTCAAGTAAACACGGTCGAAGTCCAGACTCACTAATGCATCCTAACAAACTCGATAAGACACACTAATGCAAAATTCTGGTTCTCTAAGACCAACGCTCGGGTACCAACTGAAATGTCCCGTTCTTATTGATTAAAAACGTTCCATATTAATTGATTTCGTTGCGAGGTTTTGACCTCTATATGAGGCGTTTTTCAAAGACTGCATTCATTTTAAAACAAACCATAACCTTTATTTCATCAATAATGGTTTAAAAAGCTTTACGTAGATTATCAAATAATGATAATCTAAAATATCCTGTTTACACACGACCATTACATAATGGTTTACAATACAAATATGTTACAACAAAATAAGTTTCTTGAATGCAGTTTTTACATAATATCATACAAGCATGGACTCCAAATCTCGTCCTTATTTAAGTATGCGACAGCGGAAGCTCTTAATAATCACCTGAGAATAAACATGCTTAAAACGTCAACAAAAATGTTGGTGAGTTATAGGTTTAACCTATATATATCAAATCATAATAATTGACCACAAGATTTCATATTTCAATACACATCCCATACATAGAGATAAAAGTCATTCATATGGTGAATACCTGGTAACCAACATTAACAAGATGCATATATAAGAATATCCCCATCATTCCGGGACACCCTTCGGATATGATATAAATTTCGAAGTACTAAAGCATCCGGTACTTTGGATGGGGTTTGTTAGGCCCAATAGATCTATCTTTAGGATTCGCGTCAATTAGGGTGTCTGTTCCCTAATTCTTAGATTACCAGACTTAATAAAAAGGGGCATATTCGATTTCGATAATTCAACCATAGAATGTATTTTCACGTACTTGTGTCTATTTTGTAAATCATTTATAAAACCTGCATGTATTCTCATCCCAAAAATATTAGATTTTAAAAGTGGGACTATAACTCACTTTCACAGATTTTTACTTTGTCGGGAAGTAAGACTTGGCCACTGGTTGATTCACGAACCTATAACAATATATACACATATATCAAAGTATGTTCAAAATATATTTGCAACACTTTTAATATATTTTGATGTTTTAAGTTTATTAAGTCAGCTGTCCTCGTTAGTGACCTACAACTAGTTGTCCACAGTTAGATGTACAGAAATAAATTTATAAATATTATCTTGAATCAATCCACGACCCAGTGTATACGTATCTCAGTATTGATCACAACTCAAACTATATATATTTTGAAAAATCAACCTCAACCTTGTATAGCTAACTCCAACATTCACATATAGAGTGTCTATGGTTGTTCCGAAATATATATAGATGTGTCGACATGATAGGTCGAAACATTGTATACGTGTCTATGGTATCTCAAGATTACATAATATACAATACAAGTTGATTAAGTTATGGTTGGAATAGATTTGTTACCAATTTTCACGTAGCTAAAATGAGAAAAATTATCCAATCTTATTTTACCCATAACTTCTTCATTTTAAATCCGTTTTGAGTGAATCAAATTGCTATGGTTTCATATTGAACTCTATTTTATGAATCTAAACAGAAAGAGTATAGGTTTATAGTCAGAAAAATAAGTTACAAGTCGTTTTTGTAAAGGTAGTCATTTCAGTCGAAAGAACGACGTCTAGATGACCATTTTAGAAAACATACTTCCACTTTGAGTTTAACCATAATTTTTGGATATAGTTTCATGTTCATAATAAAAATCATTTTCTAAGAATAACAACTTTTAAATCAAAGTTTATCATAGTTTTTAATTAACTAACCCAAAACAGCCCGCGGTGTTACTACGACGGCGTAAATCCGGTTTTACGGTGTTTTTCGTGTTTCCAGGTTTTAAATCATTAAGTTAGCATATCATATAGATATAGAACATGTGTTTAGTTGATTTTAAAAGTCAAGTTAGAAGGATTAACTTTTGTTTGCGAACAAGTTTAGAATTAACTAAACTATGTTCTAGTGATTACAAGTTTAAACCTTCGAATAAGATAGCTTTATATGTATGAATCGAATGATGTTATGAACATCATTACTACCTTAAGTTCCTTGGATAAACCTACTGGAAAAGAGAAAAATGGATCTAGCTTCAACGGATCCTTGGATGGCTCGAAGTTCTTGAAGCAGAATCATGACACGAAAACAAGTTCAAGTAAGATCATCACTTGAAATAAGATTGTTATAGTTATAGAAATTGAACCAAAGTTTGAATATGATTATTACCTTGTATTAGAATGATAACCTACTGTAAGAAACAAAGATTTCTTGAGGTTGGATGATCACCTTACAAGATTGGAAGTGAGCTAGCAAACTTGAAAGTATTTTTGATTTTATGTAACTAGAACTTGTAGAATATATGAAAAACACTTAGAACTTGAAGATAGAACTTGAGAGAGATCAATTAGATGAAGAAAATTGAAGAATGAGAGTGTTTGTAGGTGTTTTTGGTCGTTGGTGTATGGATTAGATATAAAGGATATGTAATTTTATTTTCATGTAAATAAGTCATGAATGATTACTCATATTTTTGTAATTTTATGAGATATTTCATGCTAGTTGCCAAATGATGGTTCCCACATGTGTTAGGTGACTCACATGGGCTGCTAAGAGCTGATCATTGGAGTGTATATACCAATAGTACATACATCTAAAAGCTGTGTATTGTACGAGTACGAATACGGGTGCGTACGAGTAGAATTGTTGATGAAACTGAACGAGGATGTAATTGTAAGCATTTTTGTTAAGTAGAAGTATTTTGATAAGTGCATTGAAGTTTTTCAAAAGTGTATAAATACATATTAAAACACTACATGTATATACATTTTAACTGAGTCGTTAAGTCATCGTTAGTCGTTACATGTAAGTGTTGTTTTGAAACCTTTAGGTTAACGATCTTGTTAAATGTTGTTAACCCAATGTTTATAATATCAAATGAGATTTTAAATTATTATATTATCATGATATTATCATGTATGAATATCTTTTAATATGATATATATACATTAAATGTCTTTACAACGATAATCGTTACATATATGTCTCGTTTAAAAATCATTAAGTTAGTAGTCTTGTTTTTACATATGTAGTTCATTGTTAATATACTTAATGATATGTTTACTTATCATAGTATCATGTTAACTATATATATATCCATATATATGTCATCATATAGTTTTTACAAGTTTTAACGGTCGTGAATCACCGGTCAACTTGGGTGGTCAATTGTCTATATGAAACATATTTTAATTAATCAAGTCTTAACAAGTTTGATTGCTTAACATGTTGGAAACATTTAATCATGTAAATATCAATCTCAATAAATATATATAAACATGGAAAAGTTCGGGTCACTACACAAGCTTCATAAAGAGTCTCATTAAGCTTTTGTTTGAAGTGATTTATATCACTTTGTAATTTTGTTGCTTTTGAAGCAGGGAAGAATTCTGACAAAAACTTGTCCATCATATCATTCCAATCTTCGATATAACCTTCTAGTAACGAGTCTAACCAATCTCTTGCATCATCCTTTAGGGACCATGGAAAGATTTTCAAACATGCGACTTCATCGGAGACATCCTT
Source organism: Rutidosis leptorrhynchoides (assembly GCF_046630445.1). NCBI lineage: Eukaryota > Viridiplantae > Streptophyta > Magnoliopsida > Asterales > Asteraceae > Rutidosis > Rutidosis leptorrhynchoides. Next base: position 288,062,093 of record NC_092342.1, on the reverse strand, counting down.
GATTTTGAATAGCTTGCAAATGCTTACAAACTTACGAAGATGCTCGTTAGCATCCTCCTTTGGAGCTCCACCGAATTGGCATGTATTAGTCACCATGTGAAGGAATTGACCTTTTATTTCAAAGCCGTCAGTCATCGTAGGTTGAATAATTGCGTGGCCTTGACCTGTTCTTATCGCTTTCATTAATGCTTCCATCGTTTGATTTGTAACAGCCATCTCTTCTTCTTCCTTAATAACTGGCTCTATGATTGGTTGAATATCTAGTTCAGAGTTAGAATCTAATGAAAGTGATTCTAAATCCTCGGCGAGAGACTCTACTTCTTGAGCTCTTAAACGTTCATGAAATTCTCTTTCGGGTTCAGGATATGGAGGAGTTAATTCAGTGTTGGAGGAACGTAAATTCATGCATTAATTTCTATTATGAAATCATAACACCAAAAGCTTTTCTAGTTTTGAATTCCTATAAAAGGATCGAATAACCTAAAGTCTATTAAAATTTGTTTTTTTAAACAAAAACCGCTCCCCGGCAGCGGCGCCAAAAAGTTGATGCGTTGAAACAGTACCTTTATTTATGAACGGATTTGAGCGATTTTGTTACACGAATTGATTTATTGTATATGTGGTGTTTTAATGAATTCAGGTTGATTTCACACATATAGGCAACTAGTCCTATCTGAGTAGTTTAGTTTGTTGGTAAATCTGGTTCATTCCACAGGGAGACAGTGTTTAAATTATTTTTAATAGTCTTTGAAGTTAAACTTATTTAAAGGGGGTTTTGGATTAGGAATTTATATTTAGCATAACATAATAATAAAATATAACTATTTCTTATATTTAATTGAACTACTTATTAATTAAAATTACAAGATTTCATGATTTATAATTATTAACCTAAAAGTGAATTAATTGAAATTATACTAATTGTGATCTAAATAAGTTTATTACTAAATGATAATTAATAAAATAATAACTTTTAATAAAACTAATTGATTAGAATTTTGTTTTGAGCAATAAATTATAATACAAATTTATTTAAATTAACTAAATAATAAAAATGAATTATAGGAAATTATAATAATTAAACTAATTATAAATTAATTACTTTAAAATAATAATAAAAGATTTAATTTAAAACTTAGAATTCAAATAAAATTCGTAACAGTGGTATAATTATACGTACGCGTTTCGCGTACATGTATACGCGTTCCGCGTATAGTTGAGAATGTACGCGTTTCGTGTGATATATACACGATACGCGTAAGTTATATTTGATGTGACAAACAGTACTGGTACAAATTCGAATATTTTGATATATATTTTTATTTTTTAGTGAATAATAATAATACGTAAATAATAATAATAATAATAAGTATTTTACAATATATAAATAAGTGGGAGTGTTTACTTAAATGTGTCACCTATAGATCAATGGATTGTTTTGAGTTTAAGCCCTATTAAAATGTTTTAGTATAGAACTTTATATTTATCTTTCGAATAATTATAAAGTTATGACTAACTAAATTCAATCTAATTTTCATCGGATCTTATTTTAGATAGTTACTATTCCCAAAGTATTTAAATTGAGACCCAACCCAGTTTTGACTTTCGCCAAAACCCAAATCATAACGGTTTCTCTTTTTACAATTTCACTATTATATGACTAGTGATATTACCCAAACCACCGAACTTTATTTCTAATTTAGTGTTAGTAAATTATTCATAAGTTCGTTTAGATCACTTTTAATGTTGAAGCTTAATTTATATAGATAAAAATAACTTTCGTTATTTGAATCTAATAAATTAAGTGACAAGGGTTAATTATCCAAGTACATAATAATGGTTCTTTTAATTAGGCTCAATATTAAAAATACTTAAGTTACATTTTAATTTTTACAAATGATAAACAATCCATTTCACTAGGGGCTCTACATCTAAGCAAACACTAGGGAAATTAGCTACTCATTATACTAAGGTAAACATGAAAATATAAATATACAAACATAATAATAACGATAAAAATTGATAACGATAATTTTAATAGGATATACTTACGAGAATCTTCACTTTCATTTACTTTAAACGGTAGAAAATTACAATAACAACACCCCTTTGCACTCGTACAATAATACCCTTAATCACGAACAATACACCATTAAATCTAAAACTATCCTAAAAATTGAATCTTGGAACTGAAATTAATACGGAGTATTTGGTTAAAATAAAAAGACTAATAAGTTGATGTAATATCTCTCTGCCCTCTCTATCTGCGTAAGTGTATGTTTAATTTTTTTGTGTCTTCTCAAAATATGTGTACCTCTGTATATATCCCCCATCCTTCACAATATATCCCGTATTTTATTAGAAGAGTAGTAGGTGTACTTGAGTATACACCTCTTTTAATTCTGTACAGCTGAAAAGAAACTGAAGTTGTAATATTAAACTGAAAAAGCGACCGTCCCATGTGAAAAGTTGAATCTGAATTGGCCATAAAATTACGCGTTTCGCGTAAGATATTACGCGTTCCGCTTAGGAGCAGCAAATGTACGCGTTCCGCGTACTTCTGTACGCGATCCGCGTAAGAGTAAATATCAGTTTTTTAATTTTTTTTAATTTTATGTTTGATCTTTGTTCACCCCGTGTTGACGTATATTGACTTGGAACTTTCATTTGAAATCTTTTTCTTCGATCATCTTGGACTTTCATTCGGATAAACGTGATCTCGATATATATTTGGTTAAAACCCGTAGTTTATTATCATTTCTTCAAACTTTAAGCTCGCATTTACTTTTGCCGTTTTTCTCGTGAATTATGCATTTGAGTGTCTTCGTTTTGGTAAAAGCCGATGAAATATAAATGATATTGCGTCGAAATATATGTATGTTTAAAGCAATATCAAATGCCAATATACATTCGTCTCTTCTAAAAATTTTAGCTTAAGATGCTGCAAAAGTGATCAAACGGGACGGAAATTAACTATTTCAACAATTATAACTGAAAAATTCTGTAAAAGTGAAACTGTAGGAACTAAAATTGCATACTCTAAGAGCATTTCGTACGGGGTTACAACGGGCGAGGACCATCCAACTTGGCAGCCTACAAGGCCCACAACTAGGGGTGTTCATTGGTTCGGTTTTTGGTTTTTCGGTTTATTCGGTTCGATTTTTTCGGTTTTGAAATTTATAAAATCAAAACCGAAAACCAAACCAAAACCAAAACCAAATTTAAGTATCAAAACCATAACCAAAACCGAACCGAAAATCAAATTTGATTTCGGTTTGGTTTCGGTTTAAACCGAAAATCACTACAAATAGAAATTTTAACAGCATAAACTTACATATAAAATAGAATTAACGGTTGTGGAGTTAATTTAAATATATAGGGTATATAACGTGTTTATTATTTAATAAAAATGTAATAACACATCAAATATAATATAAATGGAGGATGATTCTCACACACACTTTTTTGATCCTCACACACCAATTTAAAGAAATGGAGTATTATTAGAAGAGTAAAAGGTTAAAATAGGTGTGTGAGGATCAAAAAATTGTGTGTTAGAATCATCCCCCAATATAAATATATAAATCTTATAATTATAAATATGTTTTAATATGTTATTAATTTGAGTTCGGTTTTTAATTCGGTTTGCGGTTAACTGAATAAAAAAATTTCAAAACCGAAAACCAAACCAAAAACCGAATTACAAATTCGGTTTCGGTTTCGATCGATCCAAAACCCGTTTAAAATTTTTGGTTTGATTTTTGTTGGTTTGGATTCGATACGATATTCGGTTTATTCGGTTTAAAACCAAATGGTGCACACCCCTACCTACAACGTGACTCTATGGGGCGTTGTGGGCATTTAGCAATTGGGCGTGGGTACAACGGAACCTACAACACTTATGAGCCAATTATTTTTTTCTATATTGTTTTTCATTAAATATATTATTTTATCACCTTTTCACTCAATTATCAATCATATATTATCAAATTATATAAAACTTTTAACAATATTCAATTCTCCCACATCACTACCATAGGAACCCCATTTTTACAACGGTATCAATGTAATGTCGACACAATTTTCTCCTTACTACTCCACAACACCATTACACCACAAACCCCCTTGAACTCACCAACCAAGACAATTTTTTTTTTTTTTTTTGTGAAAAAATGAAAACTCGTATAGAAATAGGTAGTTTTTCAAAAGGAAAATGCTCTCAACTAGGAGTACAAAGGAGACAAAGGGGAAAACGGAGAACCTCTCACCTAAAAAACAACCAGCTAAACAAAATTATCTATAAACGAGCCTCACTAACTTCTCTAAAAAGAAAAAACCTTATAAACAAAAAACAAAACAAAAAACCGAAAATATTCACGATAATACAATGATCGAAACCAACAGAAGAATACAATACGGATCAAAGCAATCAACCAAGACATTTATATGTACTTCTTTGCTCATGCACATTTATTTTGCCCTTATATAACAAGTACCTTCTGCAAGGAAAGTTGTAAACAAACCAACTTTATGCAACATTTATAATTTTATAATCCATTGCATTCGAAAGTGAGCCAACGAAGAAAATAAATACGATTTTAAATAATGCAGCTGTTGATTACGTCAATTCCTGTACATATCTTGTTAGAAAATGGCGTGTTTTTCCATTTCACTCTCTTTATGTACATTATTGCCTCTTTCATGATAAATATATATAATAAAGTTTGATTTATAATGCGAAGCTAAATATTAACTTAATAGTTGTTTGCAACATTGTCCATGGAGAATTAAAATATTTAAAAGGTTGTGAAAAATGTTCGCATGTTTTCAAATGATAAATAGATTTATGTATATAATAACCATAATCACAATATAATATGCTAGACGCTCCGTAAATGCAACTTTATTGAGAAAATGAAAATAATAATCTGATGAGTCAAAAGCATTTTGCAGATTTTAGAGTTTGGAGATTTAGAGTCTGAAGTTACAGACTCTGGAATTGCTGGAGTAAACGTTTGAAGATTTCTTGAAGCAGAAGTCATAGAATATTCTAGAGATATGCTTGTTAATTAAGAAGATTTGTTTTGAAGATTTGATTTTATCTCCAGAGTTGACTTCCTAGTTATTAGCAAATTTGGTTTGTTTTTAGTTTATCTTTTCCATATTTATAGCTAAGTAGTTTTGGAAACCAAATCTCCAGATTTGGTTTTTGATCTGTATAAATAGGGACGTGTGCTTTTCATTAAATGTATCTTTTGGCACGATCAATATTATAAAGCATATATTTCATATCGTGTTCTCTCAATTCTTGTTCTTATAATTCTTATTTATTGTTCAATTGAGAGTCTGGTGTTCATAGATCAAATACTGTGAACTAATAACTGGTATCAGAGCAGGAAAGGTGTAAATCCTATCTCGGTGATCTTTAAAACGATCCATATTTTTTTATCAGTACTATTACTACTCCAGATATGGCTATGATTGAAAATGATGGTGGTTCTAGCAAGTTTCAGGAAGATCTGAAAGCTGTTGAGAAGATGGATAAGGACACTACTTGCAATAAAGCTTCTGCCTATAAGGTACAAAACTTTGTGAACTATCTTGATAATGAAAAAGTGAGAATGTTTCAGTACTTGTTGCTTGACTTTAAGTGGTGTTTAGAAGATATTGATAGGTTAAGAACACAAGTTTTTTATCTTAAAAATGTCATCAAAGACAAAGATGCTGAAATTAAAGGCTTAAAAAAATATGAGGCTGAACTTGACACATATAAAATGGCATACACAGAAGAAACTAAAAGATTAAATATTGAATTAGGAAGATCAATTAAGAGGTCAAAACATTATGAATCAATTTGTAAATCTTGGTGTGTATCTTCCAAAAAGAATTCTGATGCTATTGCCAAACAAATTCCAAATGATGTCAAAGCTATACTAGGTGAAAACTACATATTAAATAATAATGTGGAAGTTGATACTAATGTATTCAAACCTGACATTTTACCAAACACTTTTGTAAAATTTGATGGTGACAAAAAGATTTTAACTAATGCTTTGTAAGATCATTAGATCCTGTTGAACCTTATGAGACTATAATACTAGAATGCAGAAATCCACTATAGTCTGAACTTTTGAAATCTTCAGACTCTAATAGTTTAGTCTCTCAAGATAATAGTGTATGTTCTGACCTAGAGTCTGACACCTAAGAGTCAAGTAGCAAAAGCAATTCTGAATCATCCTCTGATAGTAACACTTGTCCAGGTCCAAAAAGGTCAACTAAAAGAAGGTCAAAGTCAAAACAAGCTAAGACTATTCAAAAACTCAAAAGAAAAATTTCAAAACTCAATGGAAAAAATCAAGAGTAAAAAAAAACCTTCAGTTAAAAGAACATCTTGTTTTCCTGAGAAAATTAAGAAGGTATGGAAACCTAAAGTTTGTGAAAATGTTTTGAAAACAGTTAAGGACAAGTTGATTTGGATTGGGAACAAAGCTTTTGCTTGGAGAGTGAAGAGCACTCCAACTGAACCCACTGAAAAGTGGGTTCCCCTTAGAAACTAACCATTTTCTTTTGTTTGTGTCTTGTGTAACAGGGTAACATGTGGTATTTGGATAGTGGTTGCTCAAGACACATGACTGGATGCAAAGAGCATCTTGTAAGGTTTGTTGAAGAAAAAGGTCTTTCTGTAAGATATGGTGATAATTCAGTTGCAAAGTTTATTGGTTATGGTACTGTTAAAGCTGGAAGTGTTTCATTTAAGAAAGTTGCTTTAGTTGAAGGGTTGAAGCATAATCTGCTAAGTGTGAGTCAAATTGCTGATGAAGATTGTGAGATCAGATTAAGAAAGAAAGCTGGTATTATTTATGATCCTAAAGGAAGACCAACAATTGTAGCCTGGAGATTTCAAAATGTGTATATGCTGGATTTAGATTCTGTTGATGCTGGAATAGAAACATGTGTGTACTCTCAGACTGTCCCTGAACTTAATTGGCTGTGGCACAAAAGGCTTTCTCATCTTAATTTCAAAAACATTAATGAGCTTTCCAAAAAGAAGCTTGTTAGAGGTCTGCCTCAACAGCCTTTCAAGAAAGATAAACCTTGTTCTGCTTGTATTATGGGTAAACAGACCAAAACAAAGTTTCCCTCAAAAACTCTAGCTACTATTAGTGATCCACTTTACATGCTACACATGGATCTGTTTGGTCCAATGAACACTAGTAGTCTGGGTGGGAAAAGATATACTCTGGTAATTGTTGATGAGTATTCTAGATTTACATGGGTTATTTTCTTAGCTGCAAAAAGTGATGCTCCTGAAGAAATTATCAATTTAATCAAGAGAGAACAGGTTCAAAAAGGTGTTCTTGTTAAACAATTGAGAAGTGATCATGGTACTGAGTTCAAGAATGTTACATTAATCGACTTTTGTGAAGAGTCTGGAATTGGTCAAAATTTCTCTGCTGTTAGAACTCCACAACAAAATGGAGTTGCTGAAAGAAGAAATAGAACCCTTATTGAAGCAGCCAGAACCATGTTATGTCAATCAAATGTTGCACTAAGGTTCTGGGCAGAAGCAGTTAATACAACATGTTTTACTCAAAACAGATCCTTGATTTTGAAGAAGCATGGCAAAACTCCTTATGAGTTATACCATAAAAAGGTGCCTACTATTCATTACTTCCATGTATTTGGGTGTAAGTGCTATATTTTAAATCAAAGAGATCAGCTTGAAAAGATGAGGCCAAAATCTGATGAAGGTGTGTTCATGGGATATTCTTCTGTATCTAAAGCTTATAGAGTATATAATCATAGGAGAATGAAGATTGAATAATCCATTAATGTTTCTTTTGATGAAAGTTCTATAGAAATGGATCAGTCATCCAGCACTGAGCAATCTGCACTTGGTGAATTGTCATATTTAATTTCTGGAAACAGTGTTCAGACTCTGGATTCAGAGTCTGAGTTAGATGAACCTAATTTGTCTAGATTGAAAAATGATTCTGCAGATAATTCTCATACAGAAGAAGTTCCACGAGAAGATGAGTCTGTTGTTATTCAAGAGGGTGATCAGTCATCAAACTCCACCTTGGATCCTGCTGTTCCTACTAGAAAATCATCTAGAAATATAGTTCCTCCAAAGCATCTTGAGGATTATGTTGTGGATCCTACTGGTTTGCCTAAACCTAGCTCTTCTTCTCAGACACCTGTGTCTGACTTTGCTATTGCAAACTATTGCTTCTTTTCTTATTTTCTTTCACTAATTGAGCCCAAAGATGTATATGAAGCATTGGCTGACAATGATTGGGTTGAGGCTATGACTGAAGAGTTGACAGAATTTGAAAGGAATGATGTATGGGAGTTGGTTCCAAAATCTGATGGTAAAACTGCAATTGGCACTAAATGGGTTTATAGAAACAAGGTTGATAAAGATGGTATTGTGATTAGAAATAAAGCAAGGTTAGTGGCTCAAGGGTATAGACAAGAAGAAGGAATAGATTATGATGAGACTTTTGCTCCTGTTGCTAGAATTGAAGCTATTAGACTGTTTCTGGCATATGCTGCTGATAAGGCTAAAAAGGAACATATATTTCATAGCAAAATCCCCCAAGAAAGATAAGATTTTAGTTGCAATTGTTCCATTTTCAAGTAATATTCGTTTATATTTAATAAGTGCGAAGACAAAAGGCGAAAACGAAGATTTGAAGACAAAAAGGTCCAAAATGCTCAAATGTACAAGATACAATTAAAAAGGTTCAAATTATTGATGAGGAACGTCTAAAAATGACAAAAGTACAAGTTACAAAATGCAAAGTACACGATATAAAATTGTACGAAAGGACGTTCGAAAATCCGGAACCGGGACATGAGTCAACTCTCAATGCTCGACGCAACGGTGTAAAAATTACGAGTCAACTATGCACAAGAATAAAATATAATATTTAAATAATTCATAATAAGAATAATATTAAATAATAAAAAGTTGTTAATTGAGCATAGTTCAGGGGTCGTAAATGAAAATTCAAATTTATAATTTGCCTATAAAAGGCTATGTAATTCGATCGATATAGAGATACCTTTTTTCGATCATATTTTCTATCTATATATCGATCCATCTATCTATTATCAATATCAATTATCAATATCTATATTCTATATCTCTATCATAATGTTAACTTAATAAGATATAACAATAATCTTAATTTTAATTTTAAATTATGATAATAATAAGATTTATGATAGAGATCGTTTGAGTGTGTAAGTCGAAATTCTGTCCGTGTAACGCTACGCTATTTTTAATCATTGTAAGTTATGTTCAACCTTTTTACATTAATGTCTCGTAGCTAAGTTATTATTATGCTTATTTAAAACGAAGTAATCATGATGTTGGGCTAATTACTAAAATTGGGTAATTGGGCTTTGTACCATAATTGGGGTTTGGACAAAAGAACGACACTTGTAAAAATTAGACTATGGGCTATTAATGGGCTTTATATTTGTTTAACTAAATGATAGTTTGTTAATGTTAATATAAAGATTTACAATTGGGCGTCCCTATAAATTACCATATACACTCAATCGGACACGATGGGCGGGGTATTTATATGTACGAATAATCGTTCATCTAACCGGACACGGGAATGGATTAATAGCCACTAGAATAATTAAAACAGGGGTGAAATTATGTACAAGGACACTTGGTATAATTGATAACAAAATATTAAAACCTTGGGTTACACTCAGTCGACATCCTGGTGTAATTACTAAACAAAGTATTAAAATCTTGTTACAGTTTAAGTCCCCAATTAGTTGGAATATTTAACTTCGGGTATAAGAATAATTTGACGAGGACACTCGCACTTTATATTTATGACTGATGGACTGTTATGGACAAAAACCAGACGGACATATTAAATAATCCAGGACAAAGGACAATTAACCCATGGGCATAAAACTAAAATTAACACGTCAAACATCATGATTACGGAAGTTTAAATAAGCATAATTCTTTTATTGTATTTCTCATCGTATCTTTATTTACTGTCATTTTATTACTCGCAATTTTATTTATTGTCATTATTTTACGCACTTTAATTATCGTCATTTATCTTTGCGCTTAAAATATAGAATCGACAAACCGGTCATTAAACGGTAAAACCCCCCTTTTATAATAATATTACTACTTATATAATTATATATATTTTGTATAAATATAGTTGTTAAAAATATAGTAAGTATCACCAGCTCCCTGTGGAACGAACCGGACTTACTAAAAACTACACTACTCTACGATTAGGTACACTGCCTATAGTGTTGTAGCAAGGTTTAGGTATATCCCATCCGTAAATTAATAAAACTTGTGTCATATTTTGTAGTATTTTGTATTAAAAATAATACTATTTCGTACCCTCACGCTACATCATCAAGTTTTTGGCGCCGCTGCCGGGGACCGCTAAAACGCTATATTTTTAATTTATATTTGTAAAAAAAAAAGAAAAAAAAAATGACACGCTTTGTCCCTCTTTTGTTGTACTAGTTTTTTTTTAAAAAAAAAAAAAACCACTATCTTTGTTCCCACTATCGTTTTTCTTAAAAAAAAAAAAAAAAAAAAAAAAAAAAAAAAAAAAAAAAAACCTAAAAAAAAAACGTAAACAAAAAAAAACAAAAAACGTATCTAAAAAAAATATATATATATTTTTAAAAAAATATATTTTTTTTAAGATTTTGTCTATAAAAAAAAAATGTTTTTTTTTGTTTTATTACCTTTAGATTTTTAGACTATAGTCGCAACTTTTAGTATTAAGTTTAGTTTTGCCATAGTTATTTTCTTATTTTTATTTTTCGACGCCTTTTACCTATGTATCAATTACAATTCCAATTAGTAATCTGTATTTGTAGTTTTAATTTTAAGATAGTGATAGTTATAAGGTTGGATTAATCGCGTGTTTTTAAAGTCTTATAAGCCACTCTTCGCCTTTTTCGTTTTTCGACACTTTTCGACGCGCAATCTATTTCTTCCTTATTTCTCGTCATTCTAGTTATAGGACATAGAATTTTATCTACATCTAATCTAATATTTCTTAAACGGAAAGAGAAATTATTTAAGCGGTTAAGTTAATAGACGTTGACATTTTTCTGGTTCGTAGTAATAGTTGGATTTGTACGTGGACCGGGTTGTTGGAGCCAAACAGTCCTCAATTATATTGAGACCAAACGAATCCTGCCCCTCTGCTTCATCTTTTGGCTATTCGAAACGTGGGCAAAAATCAGAAAAGTCTATTAATTGGACAACTTATATAAGTTTTTCTTATTTTTATAACTAATAGGATATTCCGTGAATGCACCGAGCAAAACGTTCACCACCTTTCATACGTTCACCACCTGTAACTCGATCAAGACATCTAGCAAATATTGTCGCCGTTGATTTTTCTTTAGAATCGTCATCTAGTCGAACAAGAACTCCAACTCAAATTTCCGATAATCCATCTTTTGAACCCGACTTCACAATTAAGAACCCGGAGCATATTCAAGGACAATTCCAAGATCATGAACCACTAATTATTCCTCCTGAGCCACAAACCATTAAATCAGAATCCTCTAGTGATTCGTTTTCAACAAATTCAATTATGGAAGTAACGGAACCTCTAAGTATGGAAGATCGAATGAGAGCCACACGCACGGGCCAAGGTCACGCCATTATTAAGCCAGAAGTTAATGCGCCAGATTATGAAATCAAAGGACAAATTCTACACATGGTAACTAACCAATGCCAATTCAGTGGTGCACCGAATGAAGATCCTAACGAACACCTTCGTACGTTTAAAAGAATTTGTACACTATTCAAAATCCGAGAAGTGGAAGATGAGCAGATCTATCTCATGTTGTTTCCCTGGACTTTAAAGGGAGAAGCCAAAGATTGGTTAGAATCATTACCTGAAGGGGCGATTGACACATGGGATGTTTTAGTTGAAAAATTTCTTAAACGATTCTTTCCGGCATCCAAAGCCGTGAGACTTCAAGGAGAAATTGTTACGTTCGCGCAAAAGCCAAATGAAACATTATATGAGGCATGGACAAGATTCGGAAGGATGTTGAGAGGATGTCCTCAACACGGTTTAGACACTTATCAAATAGTACAAATATTCTACCAAGGTGTCAACGTTGCTACACGAAAAGACATCGACATAACAGCTGGTGGTTCCATTATGAAGAAAACCGCAACTGAAGCTTACAAAATTATTGATAACACAGCCTCCCACTCGCATGAGTGGCACCAAGAAAAAGATATTTTTCGTTCATCTAAAGTGGCTAGAGCCGATTCTAGCCATGACTTTGATTCCGTTTCAGCAAAAATAGATGCTTTCGAAAGACGAATGGAAAAGATGAATAAAGATATTCACGCAATACGAATTAGTTGTGAGCAATGCGGTGGACCACAATTATTGAAAGATTGTCACATTGAACTAACGATGGAACAACGAGAGAATGTTTCCTATATGAACCAAAGGCCGGAAAATAATTATCAGAATAATTATCAACCGCCAAAGCTAAACTTTAATCGAAATCAAAACATTCTTTACAATCCAAATGGACCCAACAACAACTCGTACAACCAACAAGGTCCGAATAACCAACCAACTCAAAACAACACTTTCAATCAACAAAGACCTAGCTTGTATAAACCGCCACATCAAACCGAAGAGAAAAAGTCAAATCTAGAAGAAATGATGGCAAAGCTAATGGAATCTCAAACACAATTTATTACGTCTCAAACCCAAACGAACGAGAGGTTTGATCAGTCATTAAGAACTCAACAAGCTTCCGTTTTGAATCTAGAAAAACACGTAGGTACTCTTGCTAGCATGATGAGTGAGAGGGAACAAGGAAAGCTACCGAGTGATACTGAAGTAAATCCTCGGAATGAGAATGTTAATATGGTGTCCACGAATTCTGAAAAACCAGCTCCAGAAGTTGGGGAGGTTTTAGATATGAGTAACAATGAAGAAGTTACAACACCACCACCACCCGAGTATGTAAAGCCAGTGGTGACACCATACAAACCACCCATCCCGTTTCCAAGAAAAGGAGTTGAGTATGAGCAAGTGATAGGTAATAAAGATTGTGATACCTCTGGAAAGAAGAAGAAGAAAAAGAATAAGAAAGTGCAAGAAACAAAAGTCGTAGAAGTAAACCCGGTGAATACAGTTCCACCAAAACCTCCACCTAGGGTAGGTGATCCGGGTGAATTTATTGTTCCTTGTCTACTTAGTAATTGTGTCATGTATGATGCACTAGCAGATTTAGGTGCAAGTGTAAGTGTTATGCCTCTTTCCTTATATAAGAGATTAGGTGTAGGTAAGTTAAGTCCAACGGATATGAGTGTTCGACTCTTTGATCAAACCATTAAGCACCCAGTTGGAATTGCTGACAACCTACCCATTCAAGTAGGCAATTTAACCTTTCTAGTCGAATTCATTGTCATTGACATAGAAGAGGACCCAAACATTCCTCTAATTTTAGGTCGACCATTCTTTGCGTCCACCGGGACATTATTTGATGTAGGAAATGGAAGAATGACACTTAAAAGTGGTGACAAATCGATCACCTTTATGATTCGAAAGTCTAAATCTCCACCAGCCAAAACCGTTGAACCAGTAAAAACAATTGGTAAGAACCATGTGCTTTTACCAACTCCAACGGTAATACTTAGCAATAATGAAACGCCTAAGTGTGGGGAAAATGAAGTAACACCTAATGATGACATGATAACAAAGAACCCCGTTGTTGATACGAAATTAAATGATCCCGTTATTAATAGTTCAATGAAGAAACTTATTAAATGGATTCGCGATGCTAGAACCAAGGGGAACTTTAAGTTATGTAACCGGTTAGTATCCAATCTATCACCTAAAGAAAAGGAGAAACTAGTTGAAATTGTGGATATTACACAGGAATCCGACCAATGGCTTAAAGAAAAAGTCACGGATATGCAAGTTGATTATGGACCAAGAGAAATTAACGATGAAGTTAATCACAATTTTGACACCACGGCTACCTAAGTGTGGGGAGATTCAAATGTTCTAAAAAGAAAATGCTATCTAGAGTTAGTTGTTCTGTTCTCGTGTAGTTCCGAGAATGGAACCCGATTGGTCTTTTCCGCTAGCAGACACTAAAGAACTAGTTTTCTCCCCCCATTCTGATTTTTTTTTATTTTGTAGGTTTTATATGAAATTAATATGCTTTTTAAATTTAAGTTTTGTGTGAATTTAAAAACAAAATTTACTTTATTTCATTAAGTAAAAAAATGATTTCTAAAATTCGTCGTGAGTTGAAGATTAGGTAGTTGAACCGAAATTACTTTACCCGAGGGCGGGGCGACAAATTTTGTTATCATTATTTTTAATTTTATTGATTTAAAGTATGCCAAAAATATTATACTTTATAAATTTTTGAAAAGTGGGGTTATAAACCAAACTTCAAAAAAAAATATATATATATATATATATATATATATATATATATATATATATATATATATATATATATATATATATATATATATGTTTGTATTTTATCTTATGTACAAAACAGGGTAAAACAATGCACTTTCAAAGACTGTCATTAAAGTTCAGCAAAAGGTACTAATTTTGACGACAAGACGCAAAACAACAAATATGATATAATAGATGAAGGAATGAACGATGAGGCGAGCCATCTATCATTCGACGAGCTTTGTAATTACAAACTGGGTATTTTTAATCACTTTCCTACACTAATCACCCTCATGAATTTATAATTATAGTCTGATTTCATGCAAATGAGGGCATTGCATGATCTCAAGTGTGGGGAAGGGTTATAAATTCTCTCGGGTTTATACTTGGCTTATTTTCTAAATATTATGAAAATTTTAAAAATTTTTAACTAAATGAATTCAAAATCATGTTTATACATATTTATGAACGATAAAACTAGGTGTTAATGCCGAAATTATCGTTACCTCGGAAAGGACATAAATTGAGAAACACCCTAAAACGATTGAATTCATTTAAAATGGAATAAAGGAGAATAAAAAAAGCAAAGAAAGAAACTAAGTGTGGGGAGAATGTACCAAGTTATTCAATTAAAAACTATCTATCACATGTTTCTGTAAAGTTATTGCAGGTACTTTTGTTTTGGACGATTTTAATCAGTTTTACCCGATTTACTGTAAGAAAGATGGATCTACACGATGAATCAATTCCATCATTAAAAGGAAGTAAAGTCTTCCGAAAAAGAAACGCGCTTCTTGATTTAGGTCATGAAGTTGTCGTCTAGACCAGCTGTAGGTTGACGAAAAATCTAGAAAAGTCATCTCTAAAATCAGCAGGAAATCCACGGACCTCAGCATCAAACAGGGTTGCCATGTGGTCAGATTTATCCTAACCATGAGAAGGATTTATCTCGTACAATGGGGAGGCACCGTGCAAATTAGCTTGATAAGACTAATGAATCAGATCCCCAGAAAAGGATAATCTCCTTAAAGATTAAAAATCAGCTTTTAAGACTGATAATACTCAATCCTAGAGATTGACCTTAAAGATTGAGAATTCAAACTCATGGAATTCGATGATATCTAAACTCGAGCATGAACGAGAAAATATTTTGATCAAAAATACAAACCGATTTGTTTTCTGAAAAACCATTTTCAATGCGTTCATTACCATTGAACGTAAAATCCTAAGAAATTCACCTGGAATTCATTAGGTCACCTGAACCAAATCGGGTGTCAACCGTAAGAACGGTGGTTGCATAGCATGGTCGGAGACAGGACCTTGTGCCAGACCGAAAAATTATAGGATGATCTTTACTATCGCTCCTACCAAGGATAGTTCTAGCATCCGACACGTTAATAAGACCATAATCATCTGCATGTCACGGGACATTGCCTTAACAGTTTCTTGTTCATCGCTTTCCTTTACAACCGGACGGTAGTTTACCGAAAGGTAATATACGGAACAAGTAAACTGGATGTGTGCTTTTCGATACCGGGATAGCAGTGGATTACACGAACCTAAAAGTTTTTAGCCAAAATATTGATCCACAAATATATTTTGCAACACCGATGATGGATCAAATCAGAAAACTTGTCTAGAGTAAAATCTAGCTTGAATTTTCAAAAGATCAAATGTTTTCATAAAGATCCAATTTCCTTATGGATCTACATTTTCATAGTCATGTGGGACTGTAAACCGCCTTTCAAATGTGCACTTTGCTTTGGAAACCGAAAGTAAATCGGCTATTTGATTGCAAGTGTCGTTGTCCTAAACCCAAGGCAACTGTGGATGACACACCCACCTTTAACCATATCGTTACTATCATTGTTTATACCGCTCTATCAAAATCACTGATGTACAAAGTGTGAAGAATAAAGAAGTGATTCGTGTGATGTATTATATTATTTCAAGACTGTATTGCTTGAGGACAAGCAACGCTCAAGTGTGAGGATATTGATAAGGCTAAAAAGGAACATATATTTCATAGCAAAATCCCCCAAGAAAGATAAGATTTTAGTTGCAATTGTTCCATTTTCAAGTAATATTCGTTTATATTTAATAAGTGCGAAGACAAAAGGCGAAAACGAAGATTTGAAGACAAAAAGGTCCAAAATGCTCAAATGTACAAGATACAATTAAAAAGGTTCAAATTATTGATGAGGAACGTCTAAAAATGACAAAAGTACAAGTTACAAAACGCAAAGTACACGATATAAAATTGTACGAAAGGACGTTCGAAAATCCGGAACCGGGACATGAGTCAACTCTCAACGCTCGACGCAACGGTGTAAAAATTACGAGTCAACTATGCACAAGAATAAAATATAATATTTAAATAATTCATAATAAGAATAATATTAAATAATAAAAAGTTGTTAATTGAGCATAGTTCAGGGGTCATAAATGAAAATTCAAATTTATAATTTGCCTATAAAAGGCTATGTAATTCGATCGATATAGAGATACCTTTTTTCGATCATATTTTCTATCTATATATCGATCCATCTATCTATTATCAATATCAATTATCAATATCTATATTCTATATCTCTATCATAATGTTAACTTAATAAGATATAACAATAATCTTAATTTTAATTTTAAATTATGATAATAATAAGATTTATGATAGAAATCGTTTGAGTGTGTAAGTCGAAATTCTGTCCGTGTAACGCTACGCTATTTTTAATCATTGTAAGTTATGTTCAACCTTTTTACATTAATGTCTCGTAGCTAAGTTATTATTATGCTTATTTAAAACGAAGTAATCATGATGTTGGGCTAATTACTAAAATTGGGTAATTGGGCTTTGTACCATAATTGGGGTTTGGACAAAAGAACGACACTTGTGAAAATTAGACTATGGGCTATTAATGGGCTTTATATTTGTTTAACTAAATGATAATTTGTTAATGTTAATATAAAGATTTACAATTGGGCGTCCCTATAAATTACCATATACACTCAATCGGAAACGATGGGCGGGGTATTTATATGTACGAATAATCGTTCATCTAACCGGACACGGGAATGGATTAATAGCCACTAGAATAATTAAAACAGGGGTGAAATTATGTACAAGGACACTTGGTATAATTGATAACAAAATATTAAAACCTTGGGTTACACTCAGTCGACATCCTGGTGTAATTACTAAACAAAGTATTAAAATCTTGTTACAGTTTAAGTCCCCAATTAGTTGGAATATTTAACTTCGGGTATAAGAATAATTTGACGAGGACACTCGCACTTTATATTTATGACTGATGGACTGTTATGGACAAAAACCAGACGGACATATTAAATAATCCAGGACAAAGGACAATTAACCCATGGGCATAAAACTAAAATTAACACGTCAAACATCATGATTACGGAAGTTTAAATAAGCATAATTCTTTTATTGTATTTCTCATCGTATCTTTATTTACTGTCATTTTATTACTCGCAATTTTATTTACTGTCATTTTATTTATTGTCATTATTTTACGCACTTTAATTATCGTCATTTATCTTTGCGCTTAAAATATAGAATCGACAAACCGGTCATTAAACGGTAAAACCCCCCTTTTATAATAATATTACTACTTATATAATTATATATATTTTGTATAAATATAGTTGTTAAAAATATAGTAAGTATCACCAGCTCCCTGTGGAACGAACCGGACTTACTAAAAACTACACTACTCTACGATTAGGTACACTGCCTATAGTGTTGTAGCAAGGTTTAGGTATATCCCATCCGTAAATTAATAAAACTTGTGTCATATTTTGTAGTATTTTGTATTAAAAATAATACTATTTCGTACCCTCACGCTACATCATCACTGCGTAATATTTATATATATTATAATTTTAACTTTAATTTTAGATAATAATAATAATGGTATGTTAGCGAATATTGTAAGGATTTAAGTCAGAACTCTGTCCGTGTAACACTACGCGATTAATCATCACTGTAAGCTATGTTCTTCCTTTTTAATTTAATGTCTCGTAACTAAGTTATTATTATGCTTATTTGAGCTGAAGTAATCGTGATGTTGGGCTAAAATATTAAGACGGGGTTATTGAATTTTGTACCATAATTAAGGTTTGGGCAAAAGACCGACACTTGTGGAAATTGGACTATTGACTATTAATAGATGGGGGGTATTGTCTAATTGAGTGACAACTCATTGGAGTCTGTCGAACCTATCTTCAAATTAATTAACCTAATAATTAATAATGATTATGGTTGTCCTATTTAGTGACGTTGTCCTATTATAATCATTTAATTAATTATTCGGGTTGGGTAATTGATTATTCAAACTGATCAAGTGGGTAAATTAATATTCATATCTAATCAAGTGGGTAAATTGTCATGGTTTATTTGATACCTATCTGGTTTTTGTCCATAATAGTCCATCGGTCATAAATATAAAGTGCGAGTGTCCTCGTCAAATTACCCTTATACCCGAAGTCAAATATTCCAACTAATTAAGGATTTAAACGGTGACGCAGTTATCACTTCTGTCAACAATTACACCAGTTATCACTGTATGTAATCCAAAAATACTTGATGTTGTAGGGGGTGTATACAAAATAGTATTATTTTTAGTGCGAAATACTATTAAATATGCTACAATTTTACACAAGTTATTTATTTATTTATCGAGTGGGATATACCTAAACCTTGCTACAACACTATAGGCAGTGTACCTAATCGTAGAGTAGTGTAGTTTTTAGTAAGTCCGGTTCGTTCCACAGGGAGCTGGTGATACTTACTATATTTTTAACAACTATATTTATACAAAATATATATAATTATATAAGTAGTAATATATTATAAAAGGGGAGTTTTACCGTTTAATGACCGGTTTGTCGATTCTATATTTTAAGCGCAAAGATAAATGACGATAATTAAAGTGCGTAAAATAATGACAATAAATAAAATGACAGTAAATAAAATTGCGAGTAATAAAATGACAGTAAATAAAGATACAATGAGAAATACAATAAAAGAATTATGCTTATTTAAACTTCCGTAATCATGATGTTTAACGTTTTGATTTTAATTAATTGTTACTCGGGTTAATTGTCCTTTGTCATGGTTTATTTGATACCTATCTGGTTTTTGTCCATAATAGTCCATCGGTCATAAATATAAAGTGCGAGTGTCCTCGTCAAATTACCCTTATACCCGAAGTCAAATATTCCAACTAATTAAGGATTTAAACTGTGACGCAGTTATCACTTCTGTCAACAATTACACCAGTTATCACTGTATGTAAATGACAAGAAGAAGGAATAGATTATGATGAGACTTTTGCTCCTGTTGCTAGAATTGAAGCTATTAGACTGTTTCTGGCATATGCTGCACACAAAGATTTCAAGGTGTTTTAAATGGATGTGAAGAGTGCTTTCCTGAATGGTAAATTGCAAGAAGAGGTTTATGTGAAACAACCTCCTGGTTTTGTAAGTAAGAAATTTCCTAAGCATGTTTACAGATTGAAGAAAGCATTGTATGGTCTGAAGCAAGCTCCCAGAGCCTGGTATGTATAACAACCCTCACTTTTTGACTTCTGAAATTACTGAAATGACCCTAGGGTTTACTGTCTGACTATACGTATTAATTATTTAAGGGTTGTTATATACACAATCAATTTAACGTTGACCAAATAATAAATTTTTATTCGACACTCACTGGTAATTAAAATTTATGCATTTCAGTAATATTATTTATAACTATTAATCTATAAGTAATAAATAAAAAGTGACATTTATATAAATAATAAAACAATTGGGAACTAAATAAAAATAAATACAAGTCATGAATTAGTAAAAAGAAAATAATACTTATCATGTAGTAAATGTAAATAATAATAATAATAATAATAATAATAATAATAATAATAATAATAATAATAATATTAATAATATTAATAATAGTAATAATAATGAGACTAAAGAATCTTAAACAATTACATCCTTATGTTGACTAAAAATAAAGTATAAACTAGTACATCCTTATGTTGACTAATTATAAACTAGTACCACCTTTTGTTGACTAAAAATTATAAAACAAAATAAAATCATTAATTAGAACATCCTTATGTTGACTAACACTCTAATACTTGCACTATATAAACACTCCTAGACTCCTAGTTTCTCATTCACAAATCACACCAAAATCCTCTCTCAAAAACAATCTCTCCCTCTCCCTCTCTTGTGGTATTCGGATCTTCAAGCTTGTTCTTCGTGTTCTTCAAGAATCTTCAAGGAGTTCTTCAAGATTTTCAAGGCTTTGATCTTCCATCTTCATCGTGTTCATCTTTTCTTTGTTAATTATCTTGAATCTTCAAAGGTATAACATAAACCCTAAACTATTTACATAAACTTTAATCTTTGTTAATTCATATTCATATTATAAACTTGTTATTCATAAGTATATACATAAACACACCTAGATTTATATATACATATATACATGTAAAAAAATATATTTTTATATATATATACATATATATACGAATTATATATACATATACATATTAAAACCTTAAACCCTAATACTACTTATACTAGTACTTAACATGTATACACTATTACTATTACTAGCACCTATAACCTACTACTTATATTGTAGCACAAAAACATTTTGGGATATGTATTAGAGATGTATAGATCTTCGAACTTTCTTGACGAATGGTTTCTACGAGATTCTAGGCAGAGGGTTTGGATTTCCGATTTAAAAGGTCCTATGGCTCAAGCCCCTAGATCTAAATTAGCCATTCGAAGGGAAAGGGGTGATTGGAAGCTTATCTAATACAGCAAGTATCCTAAAATGGAAAACACTCATAAAAGTAGAAACTCTCTAGTCATAGAAACTTAGTAAAATAAGAAACTTTCTAAAAATGGAAACTTTATAAAAATAGTAACTTACTAGGAATAGAAACTTAGTAAAACAAACTATACTTAAACACATACTTAAACTTAAACATGGGCAAAACACTTAACTACTCTTAAATGTCAATAGGTTGACTTTCCTGCTCACTCGTTCAACTCTTTATTCCGAGGAATAACTCTCTCTCTACTTACTAAGGTGAATTCATAGCCCCACTCTTTATTGCTAGCAAACTTATTTAACTTTTTGGGGTGAGACACATGCTGCTTTTACTATTTACAATTTAGACACAAGTACCAACTGTTAAAACTATGCTATACCCGGCTATGTCCGACTAAGTCCCTACAGTGATATTTTTAAGTGCTGCGGTATGCTTATTTATTGGGGGTAGGCCTATCAGGAGTAACGTTCCCGATACATTTGACTAAGTCTTTGTATTACTTGATAATGAAATTAAACCGACAAGGACAGACACAACTTGTCATGGGGCAAACTTGAATGTTTAGTCTAAATATCGCGCACTGGCATAACTTTTGGATCTGCGAGATCTACTTTTTGATCCTGCGGGAGATCAACTTTACAACTAAATCATGTGGTCTAAAAACAACGATAACTACTTTTGTTAAACCTATGAACTTCACTCAACCTTTTTGGTTGACACTTTAGCATGTTTTGTCTCAGGTGATGTTTAATTCAAGCTTTCCTATCTACTGCTTATGTGATGCTACTTGGACATAGGATCAAGAGATTATCGCATTTATTACTACTGCATTTAAACAATTACATATTTCTTTTGTAACGACATTTCATTTTCCGCTGCGTACTCATTCCAGTTAATTTTATCATTTAGTATTGTTCTCGTATTATAATATGTTGGTTTATTTGATATTAGTAACGTTTCTTCCAGACCCTATTGGGAGGACGTTACAGATTGGTATCAGAGCATAACCAGGCTGTTATAGAGAATCAGAATTGCATTTTTATGTGTGCCTTACTTGCTAGCTAGGGTGCCTTAGCAATCTAGGAAACTATAACCTTTCCTGCCTTAGACTTAAAGCACTTAGGATTGCCTTATAATCTTAACAATCATGCTTTACCAAACTTGACTTAAAGATTCTAATCAAAGTCTCTTTCCTAATGTAGGACTACAACTTTCCTTGACCATAGTGCCTTTAATTGTTGCCTTTAACTGTTAAATGCTACACTATACTTTAGAAACTTTACTTATCTTAGAATGCCGAGCTAATCTAAGAACTCTGCTCACTTTCCTGAGTACTATCCAATTACACCACCACATCTAAATGCGACACAATGATTTCAGAAATTCTTGACATTCATAAGTCATCTATCATGGTTATGTGTATTACATATGTATTACATGAAATATTATCCATGATTTTGAAACTCTTATAATTGTTACTACTCACAATCAAACGTATATAACTCCCTATTATATCACGTACCTATATGCCTTATGCCTTCATGCATCGGTTTGCGAATCGAAAAATGTCATTGGGCTATCACAGTATACGAATTGAAAGTCTTTAATCAAAAGATTATTAGATTACATACTTATCACTTTATGATCTCGACACGTCATACTGCCATTATTAAAGTATAGACACATCATATCTTATTATATCTTATCGTATCTATCCCAATAGATTTTGTCTAACACTTTTCCTAAATTTCCACCGTAAATTACGGAAATCTTTTTGCTATACAAACGTATTCGAGGAGACGAATATATCATCCAGTATTCAACACTAATCTCATATCAAAAACCCTATTCCAAACACATAATATGGATTCCTCGAACTCTTCGAGCTCCAATGGCAGCGTAACCGGAATGAACGAACCAATCAGCCATAATCTATTTTGGATGAATTGGGGATGGGTTCGTAGCAAACTTAATCAATGGAGACAAGAAGAAGGTGATCCCTTCCACCAACCGAATTCACCTCTTGGTGAAGAACCTGAAGCACTTACTGGCGAACCCGTTCGGAACACTATTTTCACCCTCATTTCCAGGATATCCAGTCACGAATATATAATATCTAAAATTTTAGATCTTATTCATCCACTTGTCCGAACCGCCAATCATCCCGGAATAATAGAAGAAGTCAACGAGCTTCGCGCTCGAGTAGTGGCTCTGGAGAATATGGTGCGAAACCTACAAACACCAGCAGTAGCACCAGCAGCATAACCAGTACCACCAGTACCATCGGAATCACCACCAACATCACCAGCTTCACCAACAACAACATCCGCATTCCACGCCTCAACATCACACTCAGTACCTCAAACATCAACATCATACACCCCATAGATACCAAGGAATATTAGTAATAATGAGTTAAGATGTATTGACTCATTCTTCCTGGAGAATTACATATGTATACTTTATATATATGGATTGGAACAATAATAAATCTTTTCGTACTAAGCTATTACGTGTGAATCTTAACTAGTATGTACTACATGGTTAATTCATATCATAATATGCTATGATGTACATCTTTTGTTAATAACTTAACAATCGTTAATCATTGCTTCAACACAATAAACTCCATTTCGTAATAAACCAAGTGTATTACTCAAATACATGATTGATTGTATACTTTAATTTTAGATGTACTTGAAACTTTCTAGAAAACATCATTAGTGCCTTATGAATTTCACAAGAATTCCACGAGCACCAACATCATATACCGAAGTATATCAATAATAATGAATGATGAAGTATTGATTCATAACTTCATTAGCGAAATATTTCACGACAATTATGAAATCTCAAAGGTTTTGGAGATTATTTATTCTCGTTTCAACAGCAAATCAAATGAGTTTAATATTATATTAACTCATTAAAACCATGATTACATCTGAAGAATACATATATGAACGTATATCTTCTCTTTTGTAATTGTGAAAAATATTTTAACGGGTAGGTAAAACCCGAGAGATATTCATATCTCATATAAATATGTTACATTGTACATTCTTCCATTCTGATTCAGCAGTTGTTAACTATACTACTTCCATTCACATGATATATGTATATGTTCACCAAAGAACAACCATTTTCATACAAATTCAGTTACATATTCTGATTTTGACATATCGGAACTTAAGTAAAGCTTTAGCAAGTGTTATCTTCCTAAAGATCACTACATTCATGAATTATATTCATTCGTATTCTATGATGAATTATCACATCAAACCACCGAACTTACCATTCCTTACTTTTGAAAATCACAACATTTCTTCGTCAACCGTTAGATCCATTGATGGATGCATCTTACGCTTAAACACTTCAAATTCAAAATTCTTGAAAACATCCTTTGAATCTTGACGATCGCAATCAGCGTTTAATCATCTAAAAATGAAATTTCTTGAAACCATCTCGGATTGATAACCGATGATTCAAATATGGCTGCATTAAATGCAGAGGAAACAGAAAAATTGTAGATGGTCTTAAGGGCCAACAGTTTGATAATAAAGAATGGTACGTTGGAAAAGCTCAAAAGAAAATTTTGAACTGAAAAACGGATTGAGCTAACCATGGAGGAGACCAAGGACAAACACAAGGGCCAAACCCTATATTCAAAGAATCCAGGTAATTCTGGATCCGGTGAAATCTTTAGAGAATATCTTGCTCCGAAGTCATGTTAAAAGCTTGCGGAAAATTTTTCTTCATCAACTTTCAAACTTAGAAATTCCAAAATATCATCATAAATATCCTCTATATTTCGGAAGATATCTTCATAATGATTCATGTCCGCAATTAAGTATCTCTTTGCGATATCTTTATAAAGGAAACTGTTTTAGTTTCTATATTCTGTAAAATTCGAGTTTAAATTATAAATGCTTTGAAGAAGTGCTGGGAATTGAAGCATGAGTTAGTATAATATAATGACGTCAGGCCAACGTGATTATATTACAGTAAGTCATGCTAAGTTTTTAATGGAAGATGATGATTCATAGATTTTATAATCATCATTTGCCATGTTACACGACTCTTACATTCTATTTAACCTCTAAACATATCAAGAAAATATTTTTCTTGATGATTCGGTCTTTTCCGGATATTCTGGTAATATGACAAATCAAATCGTGCTATTACCTTTCCTTTCTACTTTATATATTATGATCATTTTAAACTTCATACCTATGAATTCTGGACCATTACTCGCTTGACTTGAAGTCGAGAAGAAGAAACAAAAGCATAAAGCTCCGACATATAAGGGAAAATATAAAGCCCGATAACGACTCCGAAATTACAAACCGTGTATATCAATGCGTATAGCAATATAAAGACACGGGATAATTAAAAACACTATAACCCCAAGAGCATAGTAGAAGTAAACAGATTCCTCTGGCGGTAAAAGAAAAAGAAGAATGACTGCATATATGGTCAATATAATAACCAGGATCAGAACTGGATTAAGCATTTTCTTAATCTTTTGAAAGTTTGAATTGAGGAAGAAAGTATAGAAGTGGTGAAGATAATGAAACGGAAGAAGCTAATTTATAGCAAAATTCCAAACACAACAATCGAGACAATCCACCGCATTTAATCAAAGAAAATCTCAAATTCCTTAATTACAGGAGAATCAAATCTTATAGATTACGAAGATTTCCTTTAATTCCTTGAATTCCGGAAATCAATCGTGACTACGTCAAAAATTAAGGCGAACATTTAATTTTCTCATTTCACTCTTTTATGATTGCTTCGTTTATACTCTTCCTATAAACGAATCGTTTTATCCATATTATCCAATAGTGATAAAACTTTATTTTTCAACTTATATTCATCATTAAAATATTCTTGTTGTAAACAATGAAGATCTCTATCAAATTTCATGACTGTGATTTTCACGAACTCCTCTCTGTTTGTCTGCCCTAATATTGCGGCATAAAATGCTCAAGGTTTTAAATGAGCTCAATACTATTCATAACACATTTCATGTATCCAATTTACTGAAATGACTTGTATAACATCATCATTTTGAATGATCTTCGCATTAATGATAAAATGCACTTCGTTGAAGAACCTATAGAAATCATGGAAGGAGAGGTCAAACAAACGCGTAAAAGCAACATACCTATCATTAAAGTCTGTTGGAATTCGCGTAGAGGCCCCGAATATACCTGGGAACGCAAAGACCATATGAAACGGAAATA
The DNA here is from genome assembly GCF_046630445.1 of Rutidosis leptorrhynchoides. Taxonomy (NCBI): domain Eukaryota; kingdom Viridiplantae; phylum Streptophyta; class Magnoliopsida; order Asterales; family Asteraceae; genus Rutidosis; species Rutidosis leptorrhynchoides. The sequence goes on along the minus strand of NC_092342.1, from coordinate 288,035,498 downwards.
TCCCCATCTCTTCTCAACTGCTGATGCATCCGAGAAGTCTACCTAAAACTTCGGGACGAAGTTTTTATTAACGGGGAGGTACTATAACAACCCTCACTTTTTGACTTCTGAAATTACTGAAATGACCCTAGGGTTTACTGTCTGACTATACGTATTAATTATTTAAGGGTTGTTATATACACAATCAATTTAACGTTGACCAAATAATAAATTTTTATTCGACACTCACTGGTAATTAAAATTTATGCATTTCAGTAATATTATTTATAACTATTAATCTATAAGTAATAAATAAAAAGTGACATTTATATAAATAATAAAATAATTGGGAACTAAATAAAAATAAATACAAGTCATGAATTAGTAAAAAGAAAATAATACTTATCATGTAGTAAATGTAAATAATAATAATAATAATAATAATAATAATAATAATAATAATAATAATAATAATAATAATAATAATAATAATAATAATAATAATAATAATAATAATGAGACTAAAGAATCTTAAACAATTACATCCTTATGTTGACTAAAAATAAAGTATAAACTAGTACATCCTTATGTTGACTAATTATAAACTAGTACCACCTTTTGTTGACTAAAAATTATAAAACAAAATAAAATCATTAATTAGAACATCCTAATGTTGACTAACACTCTAATACTTGCACTATATAAACACTTCTAGACTCCTAGTTTCTCATTCACAAATCACACCAAAATCCTCTCTCAAAAACAATCTCTCCCTCTCCCTCTCTTGTGGTATTCGGATCTTCAAGCTTGTTCTTCATGTTCTTCAAGAATCTTCAAGGAGTTCTTCAAGATTTTCAAGGCTTTGATCTTCCATCTTCATCGTGTTCATCTTTTCTTTGTTAATTATCTTGAATCTTCAAAGGTATAACATAAACCCTAAACTATTTACATAAACTTTAATCTTTGTTAATTCATATTCATATTATAAACTTGTTATTCATAGGTATATACATAAACACACCTAGATTTATATATACATATATACATGTAAAAAAAATATATTTTTATATATATATACATATATATACGAATTATATATACATATACATATTAAAACCTTAAACCCTAATACTACTTATACTAGTACTTAACATGTATACACTATTACTATTACTAGCACCTATAACCTACTACTTATATTGTAGCACAAAAACATTTTGGGATATGTATTAGAGATGTATAGATCTTCGAACTTTCTTGACGAATGGTTTCTACGAGATTCTAGGCAGAGGGTTTGGATTTCCGATTTAAAGGGTCCTATGGCTCAAGCCCCTAAATCTAAATTAGCCATTCGAAAGGAAAGGGGTGATTGGAAGCTTATCTAATACAGCAAGTATCCTAAAATGGAAAACACTCATAAAAGTAGAAACTCTCTAGTCATAGAAACTTAGTAAAATAAGAAACTTTCTAAAAATGGAAACTTTATAAAAATAGTAACTTACTAGGAATAGAAACTTAGTATGACAAACTATACTTAAACACATACTTAAACTTAAACATGGGCAAAACACTTAACTACTCTTAAATGTCAATAGGTTGACTTTCCTGCTCACTCGTTCAACTCTTTATTCCGAGGAATAACTCTCTCTCTACTTACTAAGGTGAATTCATAGCCCCACTCTTTATTGCTAGCAAACTTATTTAACTTTTTGGGGTGAGACACATGCTGCTTTTACTATTTACAATTTAGACACAAGTACCAACTGTTAAAACTATGCTATACCCGGCTATGTCCAACTAAGTCCCTACAGTGATATTTTTAAGTGCTGCGGCATGCTTATTTATTGGGGGTATGCCTATCAGGAGTAACGTCCCCGATACATTTGACTAAGTCTTTGTATTACTTGATAATGAAATTAAACCGACAAGGACAGACACAACTTGTCATGGGGCAAACTTGAATGTTTAGTCTAAATATCACGCACTGGCATAACTTTTGGATCTGCGAGATCTACTTTTTGATCCTGCGGGAGATCAACTTTACAACTAAATCTTGTGGTCTAAAAACAACGATAACTACTTTTGTTAAACCTATGAACTTCACTCAACCTTTTTGGTTGACACTTTAGCATGTTTTGTCTCAGGTGATGTTTAATTCAAGCTTTCCTATCTACTGCTTATGTGATGCTACTTGGACATAGGATCAAGAGATTATCGCATTTATTACTACTGCATTTAAACAATTACATATTTCTTTTGTAATGACATTTCGTTTTCCGCTGCGTACTCATTCCAGTTAATTTTATCATTTAGTATTATTCTCGTATTATAATATGTTGGTTTATTTGATATTAGTAACGTTTCTTCCAGACCCTATTGGGAGGACGTTACAGTATAATACCTTGTCAACATTTCTTCTAGAAAAGAATTTTTCCAGAGGAGCCATTGACAAGACTTATTTATCAAAAAGGACAAAGGTGATGTGTTACTTGTTCAAATTTATGTTGATGACATTATTTTTGGGTCTACTAATCCACATTTAAGAAAATGGTTTTCTGACATTATGTCTGAAGAGTATAGAATGAGCAATTTATGTACTTTAAACTATTTTCTTGGGTTGTAAATTAAACAGAGTTCTGAAGGCATTTTTATTAACCAAAGTAACTACATTTCTAACATGTTAACTAGATTTGGTTTTAAAAATTGTTCTACTTTAAGAACTCCAATGAGTGTTTCTGAAAAGCTTGATAAAGATGAATCTGGAAAACTTACTTGTCAATCAACCTATAGAGGTATGATTGGATCTTTGCTATACTTAACTGCTAGTAGACCTGATATAATGTTTGCTACATGTATTTGTGCACGTTACCAATCAAATCCTGGGGAGTCTCATTTTAAAGCTGTGAAAAGAATTTTTAGGTACTTAAAAGGTACCCCTAACCTGGGTCTTTGGTACTCCAAAGACTCGGGGTTTGATCTAATTGGTTACACAGATGCAGACTATGCAGGTTGCAAATTAGACAGAAAAAGCACTTCTGGTGGATGTCAATTGCTAGGTGGAAAATTGGTCAGCTGGTCGAGTAAAAAGCAGAATTATGTGGCCACTTCCACAGCAGAAGCTGAATATGTTGCTGTAGGAAGTTGTTGTGCTCAATTTTAGTGGATGCAACATCAACTTTTGGATTTTGGGTTAACATTGACCAAAACTCCAATAATGTGTGATAATGAGAGTGCTATTGCTATTACTGAGAATCCAGTGTTTCACTCCAGAACCAAGCATATAGAGATCAGACATCATTTTATAAGAGATTGTGTTGAGAAGGGCAAAATGTTTTTAAAGCATATTTGTACTAAAGATCAATTGGCAGATATTTTCACTAAAGCACTTCCTGAAGAAAGGCATTTTTATCTTCTTGGACAACTTGGAATGTTAAATCCATCAACTGAAATGTTGTCCAGTGATGATATTTCTTGAGTCTGAATTATTTTCTTAGAGTCTGGGTGAAGTAATATTGTTCAGAGTCTGGGAAAGTTTACTCAAGTGTATTTTTGTGTATAAATTTGTTTCCATCTTTCGTCAAATAAAGTTTTTTTTTTTTAAATTTCGTTTTTAGGTTAAATTTTTTTTTTTCTATTTCCTAAAATAAAAGGGTCAAATTTGGTATTAATGAAGGGAGTTAATGGTAACCTTTTGAAAATTTTTGTCAGGAGTATTAATTTGATAATGATTGTATCAATCTTTTTGATAACATTTTGCTATAATGCATTGGATCAATCTTGGCCGTGCACACCAACCTGCAGATTCTGAGCAATCGAAGTCTGAGTTGTTACCCCAGAATTGAATTGAATTGAATTGATTGTACAAATTGCCATTCTCGAGTATCTTTTCCGCCCTACACCGACACCGGGTTTAGTTGGCTCGGTAATTTTACTCGACGTGTGGTTGTTTCGAAACAGGGAACAACTTTGAATACACAAGCTTGTAACCCGCTGATGAACTGCACACTAGAGCCTTATTGGGGCTAAAACCAATAACGAGAGCCATTTTGGTATCATTGGAATTAACGGTATACTCCACCCCATGATGTTACACATACAGAGCAGGCTGAGGACATGAATGAGGAAATCCCACCTCATTCTAACCCATCTTCTCCCGCTGCTACTGAACAAAATCTCCATTTAACCAACCTTATGGACTCACCGGTTCATATTGAGAATGTCTCCATACTTGAAAACCTAGATGATTCAGCACGCATGGATTCACATCAACAATCCATTAGGCAAGGTGCTACTAGTGCTGCTCCATCACCTCTGCTAGAGGTTGGTGAGGGGAGTACTTTAACCCAGCCTAAACCTAATAGGATAGTTAACTTGGATTCCCATATTACAGTTGCTGAGAAAACCCACTCAGTTAATTTAAATGAAGAAGTCTCAATCCTGGACTTAATAAACAAATTCAACAACCTACTACAATGACCAAGCCAACTGCTACCCCAGACTCAAGTATGCCACTACCCACTCCAAATATTCCATCCTTACACTTACTTGCACAGGCTGCCAATGTTTCATCCATGTCACATGATGAAATACAGGTCTCAAACCCTTCTATGTCCAAGGATCGCCCTACTTTTCAACAGGAAGGTTGTGAGGACATACCAACCCTACCCTTATCTTCTGGCACTACTTCTCAGACTGAGGCACCAGTCACCATGGTTAGCCTACATCAGGCGTTGACCAAGTTGACTAAGGAGTTTTGATGACAAGCTCTCTGGTTTGCAGTCTAAGATTAATAATCTTAACTTTAATAATAATTTTGTTTCAAAATATGAGCTGTTGAAGGTAAGGATGTTGGTTGGGGATATGCAGGGGTTGACTAGTACAGGTGGTTCATGGTCTGTAACAAAAATTAATCACAGGTTGGCTGAGCTGGAGAAAAGGATAATTGGTGTTGATGAACTGAGACAATGTTTTACTGGGCTTGCTTCTGATATTTGTTCCCTCAAGAATCAACAGACTGAAATTTGGAAGGTCATATCTTCTCTGCCTTTAGATGATGTCAAAAAGGGGGAGAAAAGAAAGAGGTCAGATGATGCAGGTACAGGTACTACAGATGCAGGTTATGCAAGTGTTGAGGGGGAGCAATCAAAGAGAGCGAGCATCAGGTTGAGAGGGAGAATATAACTGATAGGGGTGTTGGTGATACTCAAATGGTTGTTGTTGGTGGTGTTGGTGATATTCAGGGGAGTTCTAGTGCTGTTGTGGTTGCTGCTAGGCAAGGTGATCTAAGGGTTCAGATGAACAAACGATTTAGGTTCAGAAGATATGAAGGTGATGTTGTCAAGGTTGAGGTTGATAAATCTGAATTTGAAGGTGTCACTCTATTGCTTACCATGACTCATTTGCCAGATAGGAGGTTAAGAGTTAAGTTGAATCAAATTGTGCGTTTGGGTTTTTGTGAGTGGAAGGGCATAGCTGTGTATATCAAGGAGTATACAGGAGATCAAGTTGTTGTGAAAGAAGTGTTGAAGAGAGGTTATATGCTGGTACATTTATAAGTCTTAAAGATTATGAGGTATTTTGTGGAATGTTTGATTTAGAGATGAAGGAGAGAAGAGCTAAGGGACATGTTGAAAGGTATGCTGTTCCTGAACATTTAGAGTTTGTTGATGATAAGTATGTTGAGTATTTGGATGGTTTGATGTTTAAAGAGAAATGGAAATCAAAGAATGTTGGTTAGGGTTGATCAGTTTGAAGGAGCTAGCATTGAGATGTTGATCAGTTTATTATCCAGATGTGAGACAGAGCAGACTTTTCCTTTTAGGGTACAATTGTTGAATCACTTGTATAGCAAGCTGAGCATGTTGAAGAAAATTTCTCATATGAAGGGCAAGTGCAAGCTAATTGCAAGGGAGTATGCAAAGATGTTTGTTTAGGAGTACAGGTTGTTTTGACATCATCAGATAGGGGGAGATTGTTGGGAAAATGAAAATAATAATCTGATGAGTCAAAAGCATTTTGCAGATTTTAGAGTCTGGAGATTTAGAGTCTGAAATTACAAACTCTGGAATTGCTGGAGTAAACGTTTGAAGATTTCTTGAAGCAGAAGCCATAGAATATTCTGGAGATATGCTTGTTAATTAAGAAGATTTGTTTTGAAGATTTGATTTTATCTCCAGAGTTGACTTCCTAGTTATTAGCAAATTTGGTTTGTTTTTAGTTTATCTTTTCCATATTTATAGCTAAGTAGTTTTGGAAACCAAATCTCCAGATTTGGTTTTTGATCTGTATAAATAGGGACGTGTGCTTTTCATTCAATTTATCTTTTGGCACGATCAATATTATAAAGCATATATTTCATATCGTGTTCTCTCAATTCTTGTTCTTATAATTCTTATTTATTGTTCAATTGAGAGTCTGGTGTTCATAGATCAAATACTGTGAACTAATAAACTTTTTGCAAGGTTTACTTTTAGGTAACATATTTTTTCAAAACATTTTAGGATCTTCATGAAGTTTAAGATGTTATGACCGCTCCATTCTCCAAAGAGAATGGTATCATCGGCGTATTGGAGGTGTGATACTATCAACTTGTCGAGGCCAATCTCTACACCTTTAAATAGAATGTTTCTGATGGTTATTTTCATTAGCGCGCTAATACCTTCCGCGGCTAAAATAAAGAGGTAGGGGAGAGCGTTTCACCTTGCCTTACTTCTCTCTCTAGTTTGAACTCTTTTTTCGGAGAGCCATTTACTAGAACAGAAACTGCAGCCGATTTAAAGCATAGATGTATTCAAGCTATCCACTTGTTACCGAAGGTAGTTCCAGTTTAAGATATTGAAAGCTCTTTCAAAATCCTCCTTGAAGTTAAGCTTTTGCTTTTACGCAATCTCAACTCATCTACTACCTCGTTAGCCACTATTATACCATCTAGGATGTATCGTCCCTTTATAAAAGCACTTTGTTCAAAGCCAACTAGTTGTGGTATTACCTTTTGATTTAGTTTGCTAAGATTTTCGAAATTATCTTATAGACACTACCAATCAAACTGATGGGTCGGTAGTCGCCCAAGCCCATCGGGCATTTCTTTTTCGGGACCAACGTTAGGAAAGACGAGTTGCAGCCATTGGATATAGTCGTATATTCCCAAAACCAATCGACGACGTTTTTGAAATCAACTTTTATAAGCCACTAGAACTAATTGTAAAATTTAATACTGAACCCGTCTGGGCCAAGAGCTTTCGAGTCACCACATTCCTTTATTGCTTCCAAATATCGGATTCTGAAAATGGGGACTCTAAATTAGCCACATCTTCACTGTTTATCGAATTGAAATCTATTCCACGAAAATATTTAGTGTGTTGATGTACGCGTCTGCAGTTTGCAAACAGTGATTCATAGAATTTATATACTTTGCCTTTTATTATTTTCAGATGTTCTTGCCGGATGCCATCAATATAAAGGCCACGAATTTTTGATTTGTTTAAACGCCGCCTTATGGAGGAATAAAAAAAAACGAGTGTTATCGTCACCCTCAACCGCCCATTTTAATCTCGCTTTTTGTTTATGTATTTGGGCTTTAACCCAGTCTTTTTGTAACCAGGTTTTTCATGCGTTTACCCATGCTTCACGGTCTAACTTACTTAACGCCCCATCTTCCGTTTTTTTCTCCCATTCAGATGCTTCAGTTTAGGCTGCTTCTATTTAAACATCAAAGTGTTCCATATTTTTCTTACTCCAGTTTAACAACGCTTCTTTTACGTCTTTTTAATTTGTTCCGAAAGACACAGTCCTTGCGAGACCCTTCAACTTGAATATTCCACGCCTTGATAATTATTGAATCTACATCAATCGAATCTAGCCATACATCAAACATTTTGAAAGGTTTCGACCCGAAGTAATCGTTTTTGTCACTTAGCATGATGAGGCAATGATCTGAGGTTTTTTGATCTAAAGCAACAACCGAAACGTCCTCCCATAGATGTAGAAAGTCGTCAGTCACTAGAAAACGATCTAGTTTAC